>NW_022170509.1:5296913-5488509 GCF_008802855.1 Photinus pyralis | reverse complement strand
ATGCCTGGCGTCGCCGCCTCTCCCAGGATTTAGTCAACTGTCGTGAGGATGCGTCCCTGGTAGGCACTATCAGGGACGTTTCACCACAACTTTGTTGCCATCGCGCTGGGCCGCGACATATGCCAAACAATGTGGTGGAGTTTGTGGATTGGGGGGGTTGTGGGGGGGCGGCTAACTGGGTGTTATCCGACCCGAACGGGTACGGCCACAGCTTCGCCACTGATATTCTGCCTTAGAGGGAACTCTGCTTTCTAGTGATAGCTTCTTCTCCTGGCGTTCATTGTCTTCCGATGTTCCTTTTACCAAAAATCGACTGCACCAAAATTTCTCGAGAAAACACTTTTTTCTTATTAATTTTGGTTCGTTGAATCCAAAACAATTCGTACTTTTTCGAACAGACTTCTCAATAAAAAGTTACAGACTAGAAAAGAAACCAATTTCGAAAGAAAATTCAAAGGGCTGAAACTTTTGAACTAGTAGCCCAATCTGGGAACTGTTAGAAATTATGGATTCTACAGGACACATTCTATCAGAAAAATGTTTTTCCGGGTCGATCTGCGTCAATTTTTTCTGAGGGCCTCAAAAAAAGCAGTGTACAAACTTCCTTTTTACCAAAAATCGACTGCACCAAAATTTCACGAGAAAACACTTTTTTCTTATTAATTTTGGTTCGTAGAATCCAAAACAATTCGTACTTTTTCGATCAGACTTCTCAATAAAAAGTTATAGAAAAGAAACCAATTTAGAAAGAAAATTCAAAGGGCTGTAACTTTTGAACTAGTAGCCCAATCTTGGAACTGTTTGAAATTATGGATTCTACAGGCCAAATTCTATAAGAAATTTCGTTTGATTTTTCTTCTTTGAATTAATTCCTCATTTAAAGAACGTTGGATAAATGTACAAATAATAGCTGGAAGTGACTGTTAACACTTTGTTCTCTTAACCGATGGTATGTGTCGATATTGTTGGATCGGGAAGCCGCGCCGCGCCGTATACTTTGACCAAATTGCGCCTGTGGTACTGATCAGAAGAATCAAGTTTTAAGTTTATAGTTCCTACTTCACTTTCCAGTTGAATATTTGCCGTTTTTACTATTACAATGTCTTCCACATTTTGATCAGTTCGCTTATTAATTTGATTAAGCTCTCTGGCATTATCGTCGAGTTTAGAGTGACATAAATTTAATGAGGCGTTTATTTATTCTTATGCATGCTTATGAGAAGATTCGATGTGAAGCAGTTTCCCCATCAGGTCTCCGTTTGAATAAATGTTCTAATTCATCACATTTGTAGCATTTCCATATATCCACGTTAACTCCCAAGTTCAGCGACCGTTTTATTTATACACAAAATTTGATAAACAAATTTGCTTGCATTTTGAGTTTTGAATTGTAGAAAATAAATGATTATCGTTAACGGCGCATGCACATTTTCCACATATCGTTGGCATTTAGTTGCCTAATTCTATTAATTTTAGTCCAAAGACAACACAAATCTTCTGTTTTTTGTCCTTTTTAGTGCATAGGTATATGTGACAATAGTTCATATGTAAGAAATAAATATGAATTTGGAATATCTTTGCTTTTCCATTTTCCGTGCTTCGTCCTGTCTCATGGAGCACGGATAATCTGTATTCTACTGTATTTGTGGCATAATCGCACATATTGCACTAACATCCTTGAATGTTGCAACGATTTAAAATTGTACGATCTCTACCACGGACATTAGTATAAGTTAATCAGGTAAGGAGATCAGTGTGCATCAACAAGTGAAATCAACTACATTTATTCAGAGCTAATTTGTTACGAAATATTAACTCTGAATAAATGTAGTTATTTCACTTGTTGAAGCCCACTGATCTCCTTACCTGATTAACTTTTGCTAATATCCTTGAATGTGTCACGTTTTAAGATATGTCGCTTTAAGTACGCTTATCGTGAGTAGCGTAATTACACTGATCACAAATCAAATTTTTTGAAAAAGTTGTGTAACATTTTAAGCGAACGTTAATAATTGTAGAGTAATTACATTGATTGCAGCTTAAATTTTTCAAAGCGGAAGTGTGTCAAAGAAGACGTCGTATAGATCTCGTATTTTTTGTTGTGTAATTACACCGTTTAGAATTAAAACGTTTGGAAAAATAATGACATCCACTAAGATGATTTTCTAACGAGAGCTTTTTGTGGTTGCGTAAGTGAAGTGTAAATCAAGAAACGCTATCACAATGGCGTCTTCTCCCAACTATATTTTTTATTGCAATGCGCTGCCATCACATTGCTATTTGAAATCGAGAATAGTACCTATTGAGCAAACCTACGAGTAATATTTTTTACTCGTAGAAGCAAACCAAGAAAACGAACGCCTGACATCTTACGATTGAAAGAGGAAATATTAGGATGGGCAAAATTACAGTCTAGAATATGGTCAAAATAAACTATTTGTAATGCCGTCACCTAGCATATGACCGACAAAATAAAAAATTACAGCGCCAACGTATTGATTTTACGACATTATATAAACGATCGTATTGCCACCAGTCGGCTGCGAGTCTGCATTTGGTCACAAACTGTTCAGTTATACATTCAATGATCGCACTCCTTCCTGTATGTTTGATGGTACAGAGCAGTAGGGGTGCGCTAGGAATTTCACAATTATTTCCAGTTATTTTAGCTCACAGATGACGCTAATTCTTAGCATTTGACATTGGAGTATAGAGAAATAACGGTTTCTTGCATTACTGGTTACATAAGATGATCAATTCATCACACTGATGTTAGATGTCGGTACGATTTAGTAACCGTATAAAACGGATCGGATTGTCTAATCTCTAATCTAAATACTATACACATAATTGGGAAGGAATATAAGTGATTGTTACGTGCGTCACTATTGTTTTGTTTCGCCAATTCCTCTTCCTGAGCCATCCGCTCAGGACAGTATAACCTCATCGATGGGAGAATGTACATCGGAAAAGAAAGAAAAAGTCGAATGGAGACTTAGATCTTGCTAACGCGACCAATTGTCACTTTTATAACTACAAAACGGGAGCAAGAGATCGAGTCCTAACATTAATTTAACATAATATTATGCGCACTTAAGGAATACTTCCTATAAACAAAGCATTTTATTCCATAGATGAGTAAATGTCAGCGAGAAGTGTTTTGAATTATCTTCCCTTTTTAAAATGACCCCTCAGTACCTAATGTATAATGAGAATCAACCTTTTGTGCAATCTCCAAATGAATATGCGACAAATTCAACAATATCTCGTATTTACAACCAATTTTTAGTGTTTGTGTTTGTGTTTGTAATTGAACTGTTTATAGGTGGCTGAAGGTGAACTTTTGGTTTCATTTGATGTCACTTCATTTGTTTTCTAGTATTCCAATACTTAGACATTACTTTAGGTTATTTGCGACATCTTTTAAAACAAAACAATTTAAAGGATAATGAAGTTAACGATTTGATCAAATTAACCGATCTTTTCGATACTGTTGTCTCAAGAAGTGGACGTTTAGATATGGATGTTGACGGTAAGGATACCTACTAGCACTACGAGATTCATAACAAAGGATTCTAGCCACATACAGCATAAACATGCTTCATTTAACTTTTTAGGGAATAGGGTAATTAATTTTCCTTTTTCAGGTGAAAATTACATTAAGGAATTGCGCACCATCAAAGAAATTGCTGTTTACAATGTTGTTCCAAGAAAGCAGATTGAAATTGTAACAACATGTAAAATTACGCAAGGAGGTTTATCAAAAATCTTTTCCAAATTAAATTTACAAACTGTTATAAGTTCAGATGGTAGCATATACAAAAACTTTTATAGGCAATCCTAAAGACCCAATTGATATGAAGGATTAACCGGGAATATACAAAATAAGTTGTCAAGATTGTAATCAAGTACATATTGGGCCAACAAAAATCCTTAGAAATTCCTTTTAAAGAACACATGGTTCACTTCAAAAATAATCCATGCGATAAATCTAGCGTTGCCACACATGTTTGTTGTCATACAGTTGACGATATTTGCCTAATTAAGCAGGTGAATAGATTTTGTTATGAAAGTTTAGAAATTCGTGAAAACAGATGCTTCCTAATAAATAATGACGAAGAAGTAGATCCTTTGCGCCAATTAGAGCTCGTAAACTTTCACTTTCACTTGTAATTAGTATAAATAATGGTCGTATTTGTATTATATTATTCAGTTGTTCACTGATGATGACAGCATTGCTGTAGAAACGCGTTTTAATATATTATTGTGATTTATTGGTGTTATTGTTTTACTTTTGTAAGTAATCCAAGTTACCTAATATATTTCCAAAAAAACTGCGTTTTCGCCCACCAATAAATTTTGAGGAAGATCCCTATTGACCCACCAATTTCGCCAGAAGAAGTCCAATCCAATCTGTTTGACGTAAATTTTGTCCAAATACATTCAATTTTATTGGAAAACGTTATGCAACAAACAAGTGAATTTTATGGATGTTCACCTACTGATTTTGTTAACTTACTTTGAAGTCGGCCATACATTTCTAATCCGCTACTATTAATTTGTAGAGCCATGAAAAGCGACTAAGAGATCGTGGAAAGCGTTGGGAGGAAGTTGAAAACTTGACATTTCATGAAACAGAAGACATTGGCTCTCTCTCTCGATTTCAAAACACGACTAGAATGCAAGATTTTTGGAGAGTCATTAAAGACCAGCATGTTTTAAGCAGGGATAAAAAAATGGAAGATCCAATAGTACCCATTAGCGATCTCAACTCATATTATTGCCTGAAAATGTCTTCCTTAACTGCGGACGCCGAGTTAGCACATAATTACGAAATAACTAAATTCAACAACTCGCCTTCGCTTAAACTAAACGAAATAACACGAAGTTGAGAAAGCATTAAGAGGTATAACATCCAAATCAGTAGGTCCAGATGGAATTCATAGTGATTTTCTTAAACTGATACAAACTGAAATTATAGAAGTTTTATGTCATATTTACAACGAGTCCATTAAACAGCGTTCTTACCCAGATATATGGAAAAAGAGTTTCATAGTACCTGATGTAATTAAATCAAACCCTCCAACGGATTTCCATCTTATCGGCCCATCAACATTATTCCAGTACTAGGGAGAATTTTAGATAAGATCATCTTTAACCAACTACATATCCGGCGAGTATATCAACCGTTACAATCTCCTCAATATGTTTCAATCAGCGTATAGGACTGGCCACAACACCGAAACACTATTAATGCGACTAACGGATGATATAAGGAAAAGCTTTGATAACTCGAAGATAACTATATTAGTATCGCTCGATTTTAGTCACGCCTTTGGTAGCAAATTGCAAATTTTCCATTTTCTAGTACTCGTTCCAGTACGAAACCATCGGATCCTTGCAAACCGCACAAGTGAAACCCTTCTAGGCGCTGGGTTACGGCTCTATATATTCAATTATATTTTATATCTACGTGCAACGTTGTATTTAATTCATTTATAGTTTACTTTAAAAATTAATGGCAGTACATTATTTTGGTTAACATGAATTTAAATTTAGGCGGGTAGGAAGATGGGAAAATAAGCACGGAAAGAGTGATGAGCGTTGTTTTCTGATTATTACCTAGAGATTAATAAGAAGCGGGGTAAGAGTTGGAGGATATTACCTCATTTATACAGTTACAAAGAAAGATGCTTCCGCAGTAACTCCTTAGGGTGGCCACACGACAAATTATGAACTCGTTTAAAGTCATGACAAGGTAACTTCCTAAAACGTGGTTTTATAGTAGCGTTAATTTAAAAGCTATCTCAGACCGGAGTTTACTGCGGAAAAGCCCTCAATCGAATCTGATAATCTTTAGATAATGACTGTAAGCGCAACGTGTATCCATCGTGTTGCGGTCAGCAGTGTCCCAATTTAAGCAGCTTATTATTAGCTTTAATCGGATCGTTAGGGGCGCGTATCATCTTCCACATAACAACAATGTATGCTACCAAATTCTATACATTCTTTGATCACAAACATTTCGTTTACGCCGCTAATTACAACAAAAAAGAACGGAAAATTGAATACCTAAGATAAGAAAATCTAAATGTGTGACCATAGTCGATTTTCTCGACGAGTGGATAAGTGGTTTTAGGTGTAGGTTCCATTTGTATAGAGTGACCACTAGAAGCACTTCCGGGTGCAACATCAATGGTCCGTAACAGTTTGAACGATTCCTTTTAGCGTCACCACCATCAAAAACAGGAATACCGAGAAGGCCGATTTATTTAGAAACTCTTACAAATAACAAAATCTGTGCGGAACGTTTCTAAATACTTATAATGTAATTAGTGAAGCTAAATTACCGGAAACTTAATGACAGATGTCTAAGTAACCATTATAGTAATTGTACTTCTCGTAACGTCATCCACAATTTGTAACAGGTGCAACCGCTCTGAACCGACGTTGCTGTTTATGCGGGTATAACTCTACCTTCGAAAAACTGCTGAGGGTATTGCAGAGAATATGATGTCAATATTGATGAAAATCTCTAAATACGTGGAGATTCACGTCGCATCCTTTCAACGACAAAAGCTCTCGACGCGAGTACATAAGATTAATAGTAGGCTTTGTTTATCCTATGTAAATGCTATTAGCACATTTAGTGCGCTTAAAGGCTGTGCTCGGGCATTTATTTGCAACACGACATCCAAATGCTCAGTGATTTATCATGCATTGCTAATCGCAATATCCAAAACGCGTCTGCCTCGCTGCTGTCGTCCTCATCACATCTCGAGGAGGAATGCAGTTCCCATCTCAACCGAATTCGAAATAAATTCGCGACTACGCGGACTATGCGGTTTAAATTGATTTAATTACATTGTGTTAATTAGGGTTGCTCTGGAAGGAAATTCAATTCCATGCCTCGTCCTTCCTATGTAGGCCCGGCATCATCTGGCAATCTCGAAGTTTACAATAAGGCAAACTTGGAAGTAATGCATACTTAGCCCGTTCTGGTCCAGACATCTGTGTATGTGTTGCCTCCTCCGCGGTTTCCGTTACGGACGGAAAGCTTACTAGAACAAAAGCCCAATACGTGTACGCTCCATTTCTATTAGGTAAATGAAGATTCGAGAAGAAGCTTGTGACCGCCTCTAACTTGTACGCACTGTCCCTTTTGTAATAAATTAATTTGGTCATAGCTTTTAACCCGTATTCTAAATAGCACTGTTATCTATTAATGTCGGCCAAACACAACATTCGTCCCTAGCAATAAAACAAAAAAAACCGACATATTAACAATCAACTGGAAATATTACATGGTTCCTATACATTCATTATTATGAGGGGAAGGTCATTAGGGTACAAAACTTTCTTATGAAAGCACACCATTTCTCTATCCGTTTAGCATTTTTACCATGATAACTCGAGAAAGCGTAAAGGATTTTTTATTCTACGTCTGTTGATAATATATATTTTATAGTTATACCGAATGATTATTCCAAAACCGAACATAGGGAATTAACATGGGAAAAAGGTTTTTTTGGAGTTTGTTGCTCCCCATGTTAACTTAGAGGGTTTTATAATGACACCAATCGAAGGAAGATTTTTTTCTCATCTAAGGATATACGGATTAGTTAATTTTCAGTTGTATTTCGCCTTACTTTATCCAAAATTCGACAATAAATCCGATTAGCAATATCATGTTAATTTAATCTTGCCTTTTTCTAAATTAATGGTAAATTGTTTAAACAAAATGATGGGACAACAACGGGTAGGTAACAGCTTATACTCATTTATGGGCACTCTTTTTGGGGTAAATTTACAACAAGATTCGACCTATTTTCCTAAAGTTTGGATTTGTTACGTGGATGATGTTTTTCGTATCCTCGATTCCCAAATTTGTACCCCAGTTCAACTAAATCGAAATATGCGTCCATAATATTTACCTTTGAAAAAGAAGCTAACAATAGACTGCCATTTCTCGATACTGTTCTCTCAAGAAGTGGACCACGTTTAGATATAGATGTTTACCATAAGGACACTGACACTAAGCGGTTCATAACTAATGATTCGGACCACTGTATTATTCAACATAAACATTTTGATTCATAGATTATTAAGGAGCAGAGCAATGCGATGCCAGCTTTATAGGGGAGCCGATGGTGTCCGTCTGTCCGTCGGTGAACACGATAACTGTCAAACGCTTTGTAATGGGTTGGAGTTTTTTAAAACCAAATTTACACGTTCTTTACGTCCTAGAAAGAATTTTTTGATTACAATGTAACTTAGATATAAAGTGCAAAGGACAGATTCTATTTTTAAAGTGCTTTTGTTTCATTTTTATATGAATGCGATTTATACGGTGCGAGGGGAATTTTTATGCGGAGTAAAAAGTGCGGAGAGTCGGCGTTCAACCATCGAGTAGTAAAGGTGGTGATTAGTGTCTGGAAATTTGCAGTACGCGGTATACGCAGTTAGCGTACTACGATTTCAATACGCAACAAAATGTCAAAAGTGGTAGTGTGACGTCGCCGAACGTTTTAAAATTGATATAGCGTAAATAAAGTTATCGAGATATTTTACGCCCACATCGTTATCTAAGGATGGAATTTGGGGTCTGCGTGCCAACGTAGTTTGTTTCCCAGCCTGGAAGAGGAGCCTATGCAGCGTTAGTTTTTCCCGCCGGCGTATTGTTTTCCGCCAGCGAGTATTTTTGGGTATTTCCACCTTGAGAAGATTAGATTTGGGAAATTTGGCAGTCCACCACCACCAGTTTGAGTTCCTGTAACGACAAAACCGAACGCCTGGAATGCGAGGTCACCAACCTGTTCCCAGCGGATGTAAGGCGATTAGATAAGAAGCAACGCCATTACCGAGATGAATTAAGGTAGAATTTGCAGTTTTATATTTGATAAACTTGATTAAATCGTGAAGTTTGCGTATTTTTGATCGATCTGAACAATTTTATATTTAATTTTTTGGGGTTTTATGTATTTTAGGGGATTGTATAACAGTTAAAATTGATTAAGGTACCAGTTAAAGGAAATGTCCGTTATTTTTGATTATTAAGCTTTACCGTTCTTTTAAGGGCGGAGATATTTATATGTTTTAAATCCATTGACTTTCAAATAAAGGTATAAAAGATAATTAATGTTAATTCTCTGTAATTTCTCAAGGAGGTCAAGAAGTTTGCGTATAAAGGAAACCCAAATTGTTGCATTTACATACTAATCTCGGAAGCATATGAGAGTAGTAACGTCAAAACAACATTCTTCCAAATTTTGGTTACGTTTTTATGATTAATGAATGTTATACCGTGAGCTAGAATAGAACGAATTATCTTCCTATTTGCACCCATGTTATTATCTGAGCTAGCGGGTTAAAGAGGTACAGAAGGTAAGTCCTAAGTACTTTGAAGAGAGAAAAAGAAGATTTTTCACACCGACACGAACCTGAAAAATTACTGTTATTTTGTAAAGGGAAACATCCACGGCAAAATGGCGTACCTACGTTCAGTTTGTTAGGAAACCTTTACCAAAATAACGATAAATTGCGAGCAAGTTAAGAAAACCGCCGCAGCTTGGACCGATTTGGTTCAAACTTTGCACAGTTCACACAAGTAATAAGCCTATTGAAAATGAGTCAAATACAATGACCCCGTAAGGTTACGCCTTTCTATATCTGGCTAACGCTTAAACCTATTCGGTTCAAACCCCTTACGATCACACCTAGGTGCTCTGCCGCTTTTTTAGATGCTCTTTAGGGGTTTACTTATTTTCCACTTGCTGTATACAATGGTTTTTCCGAAGAATGAATTATGAACTTAATTAGGAAATATAGATTAAGGAAGCAGATTAAAAAAGTAACAACGTTATGCGATTGTATTAGTCAATCAGATAAGAAATATATTAAATTGTCCAATTATCCTTCATACACTAGTGACTAGATGTTTAATACTATTATTGTGGTTTATTGGCGTTTTTGTTTTACTTTTCCGGAAAAAACCTATAATAACTATCGCAGAGATAAATCTCAATAGGTACGAAGATACTTCGGAAAAAATCCGGAAGATTCTTCACACCGTTAGGAAGGTTAAAATCACCTATAACAGTCGGGGTTTTTATCACAGATGTTTTCAAGACATCGAAACATGGGTAACATACTTTTAAATCGGAGCGAGGAAGTATACATATAGACGCACCCAATAATTAAATTATAATGAGCACCAACACAAAGGGGAAAATCGTCAACGGATAGTTCGTATAAATCGTTCTTCACAGTTACAAGTACACCATTCTCCTTGATGCTATTAATACAACTTCCATCATTTCTGTATACCATATATACCTACTGTCTTCAGATAGCCACGATAGCTCTTCATTCAAAATGTATAGTGGATGCCCTTCAATTTATAACTAGCTTTGTTGTCTGAACTTAAGAATATTTTGTGGGGTTTGATTGTGGTGGTGAATGGATGATTCTGCCGTGCAGAAAAAGGTAGTGTTTAGCATGTATGGTTTTAATTAACTCGTTTGTTTTATCCCTTATCAGTTCAACTGTTTTCTATAAAGGTACATATAACATGAAGTTCGACTATATAATAATAAAAAGATTATTGGGATTAACATAGAATATGTAAGGTACATGTGCATGACCATTACAATTAGTCCTTCCAGGGAGTTACGATTCAGATTGGTCATATTAACCAGCTGGTCTACCACTCAGTCGCAATACGTCATAGAGAGGAATACTTTAGTCGTGGGAATCTACCTACATCCGTTAATTTGTGAAAAGGAGAGAAAGTTATCAATCAATGTTTCCAATTGAGTAAGATGGTACAAATGTATATTATTTATATTATATGCTTCACCAGAATACAGCTTTTTTTCTTAAGGTTTTGAACTGTGCTAGCGACATATATGTAACGTTAATCTTGATTAAATATGAGAAAGACCTTTTATATAATTGAAGATTATGCTTAGGAATTGTAATAAGTAGGTAAATCCTTTCTTCGTAAATTAATATTATGAGTGTCAATTCGGAATTTTATTAACGAGGAATTGTGGGTGTTCTCTGCAACGGGAAGCAACAGAGGTATCGACTCCAGACCAGACGGTCGCGGGGGAGACCCGACAGCGACACCAGACGGAAAGAAATCAAAAGTTGAGTTGGTTTGACTTTTGCAGCACTACCTATACCAAATTAGAAGACTTGCAGGAACAAGCAAGGTATCCATATACCAGTGACGATACGTAAGTCCATATGTTGATTGATGCTTCTTACTTCTAAATTATATAGTCTTCTTGTTTCTCACACACAGGTAACTTTCGATAAGCAAGCTCCCATTAGAAAGAGGGATCAATTTTCTTTAAATTCAAGATTAATTATGAATTAGCCAGTTTAATTCCGAATGTATAGGGGCTGAAAACGAAGGTATCAAAAACTACGCACAACTGAAATTTCCACCTATACATTTGCAGGTAACCTTGGGTGGTAACCTTTCAATGCACCACTTTGTATCTAAAAGAATGTGCATTGTTAATAATTCTGTTTTTTTTACCTATACCTATTGTATGTGGGAGGCCAATGAATCTATAATTAAACCTATTTTAACCTGAATGGTGTTACGCCACCGCATCAGGTTTGGAGATTCTGTGTGCAGCTGTGCTACAAAAGTTGGTTCTCCTAGAAATGCGTGTTAATAAAAATCCCACATAGAGACAGATACTCACAAAAACAAACGATTCGATTTTTCAAATAGCTTACGATAACAATAACAGAATTATTTATTTAAGAAAAAATGTGGAAAATAGAACTTATTACGTGCCCACACCCAATACAGTATAATTGAATTTTCCATTTAAGTAAGCTATAATGGGTTACGAGAAATAATGGTCTGCCGGTATAAAGCTATTTTTGTAAAAAAAGCTTTTGCAAAAACAACATTCTTGTCTGAAAAGATACCTCCTGACCAAAGCTTTCTTCAACGAGTACACGCTAAACGATTTTAGTGATTTGGTGACCCATTAAATTTACGATGACATTTGTGATATTATATTTTAAATAAGTATTTACTTTTATTGACGAGTGTAAAAACCTTTGACACAAAACATATAAATAAATAGCTTCTGTTTAACTAATGTTAATTGTAGGTACTTTAACAAATTATTAGGTTCAATTCCTCTGGTAAAAAAAGCGTGGTATGATTTGAGAATAACATTTCTTTGAATAAAAATTACCACATAAAATCTGTCATAAGAAACTTAGCAACTGTAGGGGTTGTTAAGGCCTCGGGCGGACGGACGGACAATAACTGGATGATACAGATATATTTGACGTACTTCCAAATTTAGATCCTCGAAATTTATAGTTTCCCGATGGAAAGGCAAAATTTATTATACAATTCGTAATTTCGAACTGGTAAGGGGTTAAATCTTTGGATGCAGTTTTGCGGTTTTTTTGTGGATTATTTTAACATAATCAGTCTAAGATACAGAAGTATTTAATGTACTGCATAGTTTACGTTCATCGTAATTGCCCCCATGAAGGGGCAAAATGTATTAGAAATTGCGTAATTTATAATAATCAATAGAGAATATAGAAATATTTGATGTACCTACCTACTGCAAAGTCAATGTTCCTAGTGGAAAGGTAGAATTCAATTTTTGTCTGGCAAGGGATTGAATGCTTGCGTGCAGTTTTATGGTTCATAATCAACCGAAAATACAAGAATATTTGATGTGTACCAAAGTGACCACCCATCAAAAAGCACAACTCGGTAAATAAATGCATGTCAGACTAGTAAGGGGTTGAACCTTTGCGTGTAGTTTTATGGTTGCTCATAGGCTATCTTACATTGTCAATCGAGGGTACAGATATACTTGATGCACTTCTAGATTTACTACCCTTACAATTTATAGTTACCACATGAAAGGGTGGAACTCTTTAAAAAATGTGTAATTTCGGACTGGCTATCGACTATTTTAACGGAATCAATACCTAGAGGAAAATATTTTATGTATTGTTAGGTATACAATTTAAACCTCCTTTATGCTTCATGGAGCACAAAAATTCGAAAGAATTCTCTACGATCGAATTGTGATGACCTTAGAGAGTCCGAAACAATGCGACTTTTGCTTTCTTTCCAACTTTTAGGTGCCGGATTCTTGACAGGCTGTGAAAGTGCTTGATATGGGGAGAAGAAAAATAATTTTGTGCATTGTATTTTTCTTGGAATTTCATGGTTTTTAAACCCAGCACGTGAAAGTCGAATGGATATACCTATACGTGTTAGTTGCAGACCGCAACTATGAATCTTATTGCTTACTATTGCCATTGATTATTGAATAATAAATCTGAACCTTTATTCAATGCCATTACTTACTCTAGCACTTTATAGTTGCAAAATTCATTAAACAATGCGACATTTTCGGCTGGCCAGGGGTTGAATCTGTGCGTGCAGTTTTATGGTTGCTTGTGGAATCTCTTAACATAATTATTAATCGTCGAAGATACAGAAATAATTGTTTAAAACATTTAAATTTAGCTTTAAGGTGTGTAAGTGGCGATTCCTCAACAACTGCGCATTACCACAAAATTTTTGGTTGGATAGCCACTTGGAACAGGAAACTTTCTCTCGTAATTGGGGAGAGCTTCGTTTTTGAATGCCGCGGACGCTCAGTTGTTGAGGTTGAACAGCAGCCTCACTGTCCCGATTTAAATGGCTTGGTATCCCTTGTGAACGCCAACGACGTGATTAGAAGACCAGTTGAGATTTAATAATAATTTAATACATATTATGTACAGTTTTTATACAATTTTGGATCTGACATATATTGTTTTTCTGACAGTTTCAAGTGAGTAATTACCATACTTGCATTTGCGTATGCAAGTATGTATGTGGCAAGTTTGCTTATTTGTACTTTACAACGTCTTAATTGTTACCTAATAACATTATTACCTAGTTCTACTTATTCTTAATTATGATTACTAACGTGCAGCTTCTGTTTGAAATTCAATTTTACCTTTTAATTTTTAATAAGTGCCAAACAGCAAGTAATTTTTGTTCGAGGGAGATATTTCGGGTTTTTTTGTTCCGACTTGCACCTTAATATAAATACCAACACCTACCTACCTACGAACGCAAAACGTTTCAGCTATGTATATTTAGTTACGTCGACGCCCTTTTTATGGGTAAAATTTTAAAGATAAGAATTGAAAGTAAAAAACATAATATTTCGGTTTAGCTGCTATGTGATGCTCCCTCAGTGAGATGTGATGCAGATTATTGCAAATTTATTTCGTGAGTTGGCTGAGGTATGGCATCGCGCCAGCATACCAATGCGAGATACCTACTCTGTCTTGCTTACAATTGACCCCGGAGCAGCCGACAGCGAGACAATTTATGCATTTTCACGACTGTCGAATCCCTAAGTTGTCACTAACAAAATCCTTATTAAAGGTACTTAAACTTATTTTTATTTAAAATAACAAAAACCCTTTATTTCGTTTCCGATCGAAGAAATGAATGTTAATACAAAATTAGAAAACTTAGAACTTTTCGAACTTGCGAAAAATTAATAGACGAAAGATAAACCGTTAAACTGACAAAATGAAAGTGATGCGGTTGTAAAAGAGACGCAATAAGCTATAAAATACATCAAAACAATTTGAGGATTTCATTTCACGGCAGAGAGGCGGCGGAAGCGACTTGACAAAAATTATTGCGGTTCGGATCGCCTCCTCTTTCCCTGTGAAATGTAAGGCGAAAAAACTAGGTAATTCAGTGTGGCAGTGCATTTTTATTCAAGGACTGCTTATTTCTTATCTCGGTAATTGCTAGTGATTTATTTTTCGCCGGAGCTTTGAAATTTCACATATAACCTATACACTTACTTGGTTTTGCATATACTGGCGCAAATCCCAAATATCGCCTATATTAAAAAGGATCGGACTGTAAATTTGGTTTATTAAATCAACTATTCTAGCGTATAATTTACATGTGCATCGCTAATTAACTTTTTCACGTAGTTTTCCAGCATACAGGAAATTCTTCTCGGTAATGGAATCGCTAGAAATTTACATTGACTAACTAAACACAAGCCGCACTGTCTCTCTAAATGAATAAATAATAATAAAATAAATATTTTTGTATGTGCCGTGTTATCGAACTATCGACTGCCATCAGCTGAATGTAAAATTTTCCTAAAAAGAGCTCTCAAGCGCGGCTATTCATTTTTAAGAACCCTCTTATTGGTGGGAGTGCGAATAACACAGACGGAGACCGCTGAACTCGATAAGTGATCCCCTGCAAAATTAAAACAGTAGCGTTTCCACCGATACAGGTTGAGATGTTTGAGAGCCGATGTACTTTTATTGAGGGGAAAACTACTATACGCTTTACACTTTGAAAAATTTCCTTTTCACTAACGACGTTAAATAAATTCTACTTGCTCAAGTATCATATTCTCTCGTTCTTCGCTCATTAATTTATGAAAATCGTTTCACACATCTGAATTGAATCGCCTATTGGCGTAAAATCGTCATAATTTTTCTTTTCCTCTATTTTGGTTCGATTAACCAAACCATTCATTAACCACCCATTTATTCTATGATAGTATGAACGTTTTCGATAAAAGTAGGTAGCGGCGTCGATCAATATAAAAACATAGCTATTAGCGACCCCTCGACGATATATTCATCCTGGGATAGAAGGAAGGTCAGATGATTCTGGAATGAGACCTTGGCCGATTTGAATTCAAGAACCCCTTTCTTATATACAGTGTCTTCAAGCTTATTAGTCTATGCTCAAACTTGATCGATATATGTCACGGTCAAAGTAATTAATGCGACGATGATTTATAATGACTGATGGGTCAATGTAAATAATTGAGAGAAGAAAAATTCTTCAAACAGCCCTCGGAATTTTTTTTTAATTAAATGTCTTTAGTTTCATATATTAGATTGTAGGGACAATGCGAATTTGGTATAGTGTTGTGTGAATTCGTCGAGGCGGATTTTTATACTACTACTCTTTAGTTCGGGGGTTATTATAAGAGACTGCCACAATCGCAATCTCAGGCATTTGGATAACTTTATACCTATACACTCCACCTCCACAACACTTTTTCAGAGATCATTCCTATTTTCATCTGTTAAATTGTATAATTCAATACCTAATGATTTTTTTTTTTTTTTTTTTTTTATTATTATTATTCAGCAAATTTACAATCTACTCTATACTATGAAGAGCAATAAGTAAATCAGATGTATGATTATCGCTTGTGGAGAGGATCAACCAGCGTTGAAGCTCTTAAAGTACCAATAGACGGCGGAGGGTGATTTCGGTATTTTCATGGATTTTGAAGATCAGATGGCCATTGTCTCTTCAGTCTGCGGATTATGTTCGGTGGATGACTTATTTCTTGTATTAGGCTGTTTTCATGAGTTTGCAGCCTCACGTTGTAGAGGGTTGATAACCTGTGTATTTCTCCGACGACAAACGGAATATTTAGGTCATTATGCAGAGTTAGGTTAGACCATTGAATAAAAACACTATAAGAAGCCTAACGCTTATGGAAGAAAGCGCGACAAATCTCACAAATCCCCTTGCACCCGCATTGGTTGTGACCACCGAACTCTCTTTGCGGTAAATAGGAGGAAAGCAAATTCTCATTCTTCTCAGTTCAAGAATCGACTCTATTGACAGTGTTCCCATTATATTCTCAGTTCAAACTCTGTCGCGCTTTATTTCCACGGGGTTAGGCTTCTTATAGTGTTTTTATTCAATGGTTAGACACATACCAGGGCGCATTGACTACTGTACGGAGAACTTTTGACTGAATTCTTTGTATAATTTTTGTATTAGATGGTTTGGCGCAACCCCACAATTGAATGCCAAATGTCCATATGGGTTTTATAATAGTCTTATATAACAACAGTTTGTTGTTTACTGTTAATTTTGAATTACGACCCATGAGCCATGCCATTTTCTTGAGTTTAAGATCTATTTGCTTTCTTTTAGTTTTAATATGATGTTGCCATGTGAGCTTTGAGTCTAAATGTAATCCGAGATATCTCACCTCGGTGTGCACTGGAATTGGGACGTTGTTTATTGACACTTGCGGGCACTCAGACTTCTTATTGGTGAACGTTACTTGTACTGATTTAGTGTGGTTGATAGAAATTTTCCATGTTGTGGCCCATTCCTCGTAAAGGTTCAGATGGAGTTGTAAGTTGTGTGATGCTTGAGCAGGGTCTATGTTTGTTGCTAACAGGGCTGTATCATCAGCGTACATAGCAATGCTGGTTCCTTGTGTAGTGGGCATGTCTGAGGTGTATATCAAATAAAGAAGGGGACCCAGAACACTTCCTTGCGGGACACCGGCTCGTACTAGATAATGTTCTGAGTACGCATTGTTATGTTTAATTTGGAAGTGCCTCTCTGTGATATATGATTTAAGCAATAAGTAGTAAGTGCTGGGGAGAGCGCTCTTTAGCTTATATAGGAGACCGGAGTACCACACCTTGTCGAAGGCCTGTTTCAAGTCGAGAAATGCTGCCGTGCAAAAAGATTTTTCTTCCATACTTATTGATATGTTGTTCACTATCCTGTGTGTTTGCTCTATCACGGAATGATGCTTCCTGAATCCAAACTGGTAATCGGGAATAATGGTGGCAAGGTCTATGTCAGAATTGATTCTCTTGAGGAGCAGCTTTTCAAATAGTTTCGATGGTGTTGGAAGCAAGCTGATTGGACGATAAGAGCTTACTTCATGAATTGGCTTTTCTGGTTTTGGCACCATAATTATTTGAGCGTGTTTCCACAACAGGGGGAAATACGATAAACGTAGCATACTGTTGTATATAGTTGTTAGAAATAACACTCCTTTCCTGGGAAGTTGTTTTAGTATATCGCCTGTAATAAGATCAAATCCAGGAGCTTTGCGAACATTTAGATTATTAATTTCTAGTTTAACTTCTTTTGGTGAGAATGGTTTAATAGGTAAGGACATTTGGCAAGGAACTTCAAGAAAATTTTCTATGTCACTATCAGAATCACTAGGAGGAGGCGGGGTAAACACTTGTTCAAGATAAGCTGCAAACACTTTAGATTTTTCACTGTCACTACGCGCCCAGGTTCTGTCCGGTTTTCTGATAGGCGGTATAGTTGTTTGTGGTCGTTTAAACTTTTTAGTGGCTTGCCAGATTGAGTGATCGTCCCTAGATAGGGAAGTTATATATTGTTCGAAAGCCGAATTTTTTGCGTTCTTGAGCGTGTTGTGCAATTTTCTTTTCAATCTGTTGTACGATGTTCTATCCTCATTATATCGTGTTCTATGCCATCTACCTCTTGCTCTTCGTTTTTCCGTTATGAGTTCTCTGATGTATAATGGGATGTTATACGTTTGTTTGGTTTCTTCTGCTGGTGCCGGCGTGGCCCGCCATGCAGCTTGTTGAATCAGTGTTGTAAAGTCCTGAACTGCATCATCCAATTCGTCCGAATTTTTAATGCTTATCCTTAGGTCAGCATTTTCTTCTATATATGTGCGAAAGCTATCCCACTGAGTATTTTTTGATGCGAGTACTGGGGCAGTAATTTTTTGCATATTATGTGAGCAGAGGGTTGCTAGGACCGGTGTATGATCTGAAGAAAGATCAAAGTTGGGTTCAATTTGGATATGATTAAGCGACACACTTTTTAAGATAAAGAAGTCCAATAAATCAGGTACCTTGTTGGGATCGGATGGCCAATAAGACGGCTCGCCAGTTGTTAAGAAGTTGCAGTACTAATTTGTAAGGGCATGTAAAAGGTTTCTTCCTTTAGAGGTGGTAAGTCTAGCACCCCATGCTGTATTTTTGGCATTCCAATCGCCGCCTGCGATGAACTTGTTTCCTTGAGTTTTCAAGAACTCTGTGTATTCCTCAGCAGATATCGCGTGTCTAGGAGGACTGTATATTGCTGTTACAGTGAAGGGCCATGGGCTTGCGTTGATTTCAATACTGGCTGCTTGCATTTTTGCAGTTTGGTGATGAGTTAGTTCATGATGTGGTATTGAGGTTCGGATTAAGACAGCTGCACCGCCGTGAGCTGTGTCATCAGGATGAGTGACATGGTAGATTTTGTATGATGGTATTTTAAACATTGTTCTTGATGTGAAGTGGGTTTCTGATATAAGTGCAACATCTATTTTCTGATTTTCTAGGAAGCTTTCTAATTCTAATTTATGGTTGAGCAGCCCATTGGAATTCCAAAGAGCGAATCGTATCATTTTTGGATTGAATTTAGTTTAGTTTACTTATAACTGCACTTAGCATGTTTAGTACCATGCTATTTTGATTTATGAGCTGATTAAACATAGCTTTGAATTCGTTTAAGAACATTGTGAGTTGTTCTGTGATATTTATGTTAGTTGGCTGTTGATTTGATGTTGTCGCTTGTGCGTATGTCATTTGTGGTTGTACCGAAACTTGGTTCGCGTTAAGTTGTGGAAATTGGTTATAATCATTTGTATTAATGTTTGGGTTTATTTGGTTTCTTCTAATGTTTTGATTTGGTTGCTGTCCATTTTTGAATCTTTCATTTCGTAATTTTATATAGGTGTCACAACCCTTATAGTTTGCAGGGTGGGCGCCACCGCATAGACCACATTTGGCTGTGGAGTTAGGACTTTTACTGCAAAAATTTGTATGATGGCCGCCACCGCATTTGACGCACATAAATGGTCGAGCGCAGTAAGTTTTCGTGTGACCATAGTTTTGGCATCTAGTGCATTGAGCGATGATATTCTTTTTTCTTGGGGCTTCAACCGTTACTAAGGTGTTTTCTATGAATTCTATGTTATAAATAGTTTTATTATTGTCTTTGGGTTCTAGGTCCACAAAATGCAGTGGAAGCGGTTGTTTAGTTGCACGGTGTCTTATGTTAACCACATTACGGACTGCATGTCCATGCTTTTCTATTTCTTGTTTTATGGTGTCTAATGAGACGGATGGGTGAAGGTTTCGTATTACAACTCGATAGGACCTTTCCTCCTTGATTTGATATGTATGATAAATAATTTTATCTTGTTGAAGGACATTGATTAGCTTACGGTATGCATCTGACGTACTTACATTTATTTTTATTGTATCATTTGATGTAGTCTTACAAAAATATTGTTCTGTTTCTATTACTTTGTTAATATAATCAGCCATTTGGTTGAAATTAGTCACTCCATAGATGAAGATAGGGGGAGGTCTGTGGTTCTTAACGGTTGTATCTTTCGAGGTTGTTTCATTTGGTTCAGTCTGGGTTAAATTATTGTCACCTTGGGGTTGATTTAATGTAGCATATCTGTTTTGGGTGGTAAATTGTAAAGGGGCTCTCACCTGAGCGTCCGGAGTCAATTTGCCTATTTTTCTTTTCTTTACATTTTGCCAGGGCTGTTCACTTGTTTCTCCTTCTGTGTCAGTTAGGTCCTCGTTAGTTTCGTCGTCATCTATATTTCCTACATGATAATTCTTTGGCGGTCTTTGGTGTGGAGTGTTAGGCGGCAATGTTTGCTGAGTTGATTGCTGGCTAAACGTCGTCTGCGAAAGTGGAATATTTGGAAAGGGTTGATACGTCATTTGTTGTAATGGTTGTTGTGATGGTTGTTGGATAATGTCTTGTGGTGGCTGTTGTAATATTAATGGATCTTGTCTCATGTTGTGGTACCCTCCCGGTTTGCCACCGGGCGTGAGTTGTGATTGTGGGAACATTATTGTTATCGCTAGGTTTTTGGTTTTAAACCGGTAGTGTTATTATCATTCATCACGTCAAATTATTTGCCGGCGTCCGAATTTGATTTAGCTAATAAATTATATCAATGTTATGCACGCCCAAAAACTAGGTAAATACGTCAATTGCGAGGTCAATAAGGTTGCGTTATGTTATGATTATGGATATATTTTATCACAATGATAAGAGCACGAATTTGAACACGTCCGTTACCGGCGAATATTCTAAATCGAATATACCTAATGATTTAAAAATACTTTCATTACCTTCCTTTAAAATAAAATATAAGAGATGTTTGTTTTCCGTTCAGTAATTCATATAATATTGGAGAATCTATTTCACTGTCATCGTCAGATTATCTTTTAATGTTATTTTTATAATTGCTTTATTTTTTTGTCGCAAATGTCACTATAATCAGGTTAAGTGGAAAAGCAGCCGTAGGCTGAACTCCGCCTTTTCTGAAATAAAGACATTATTATTATTATTTTTCAATTTTATATCTCATAAGGCTATACCGAAAGTTGACCTTCACTCCACTATTTTAAATAGTATAATTTTTATTTATTCCTTAATGTACTCAAAATTGACCGGAAAACTAAACCGAACGTTTTTGAGTTAATTTTAAAAAATACATCAGTAAATCAGAACCATTCTATTCAGGATTTGCGTAAATGCATGCAGGGTGCTCAGGGGCTTACGTCATTTTGGCAGTTTTGAAATTACGAAAAGTTGATTGTTTTACTGTTCCACAATAGATTCTACACTGAAAACTACGGGTAGTTTCAAATTACATCCCTATATCTGAAACGAACAGATGTAGAAAATGGAACGAAACGCGAACTATGTATGCCACTGTTATTAGTTGACTTTTATTTTTTTTAAATATCAAGAAGCATTTGATATTCTGTTAAAAACAAATAATAATTTGACATTTAGCCATGGTCATTCTCAGCAACGTTGTGGTTGAAGAATGAAGTGGCTCGAGTACCCTCGAGTCCTATTCGGTCAGCGCTCCTGCCCACTGGACACTGTTAGGTTATCTAAAAGTTTCAGTAATTAGTATAAATTGACCAAATAAGTTTGCCATTTTCTTTAGTTATCCTACAATGCTCACGTTTTTACCGCCGCAAAACGTTTTATTGCGATCACGGTCCGAGGGGCTTATTTTGTAGTTTTTAGTTAGTTTTTGTTACTTCAATGGCCACAAGGGTTTTGGAATATATAAATATATAAAACTTGTAATATATTAAAACCAAGTTGCGAGAATCTTAATAAATACACGCCTATTTATTCAGTATTCTATTCAAACCGTCTCTATCGTATAGCGTTCGCTATAAAACGCTAGCATCTCGCTATCGATTGCCAATGTTGTTTACCATTGCATAATTAATACGTGTCGGACTGACGTGTAAAGGTCGAATCCTTGCTGAACCATTAATAACAAATAGTGATGGAACCGTAAACATGAAACTACACGTCCATAAGTTCCCTAACTGGCAGTGTAATGAGTATAAGAAAGCTTAGTTTGACAAATCTCTACGACATTTTTATTTTTCTTCGTGAATTATTTAGAGGTAACGGGTGAAGTATCCTAAAAGGCCAAATTAGTAAATGGCACCTTAGCTATTTTCCAGTTATTTTATCTCCTTTCTTCCTACGTTTTTCGCGAAACTACTCAGATATCCAGTCAAGCTTATAAAGCCGGTAAAAAGCATCGTAGCTCCTTATTCTGATTTAATGAGTTTAATGTCATTATCCCGCAATGATTTTCGCCGTTCGGTCCCCATCGGCGGCGTTTAAAGGCATTGGGAGTTGTTGAGGTGGAAGAAAACTCTGGCAGACGGTAGCATCCGAGGAGAAGAGTTCGCTTACGTCGTTAAACGTCTCTTTTCGGAACTAGGTTGTAGTGGGAATGCGTTCCTGTAAATTCCCGCTGAGCCGTTTTCGTCCTGCATTCTCTGTCTTTCTGATTGAACGAATGGGCCTGATAAACTGCCACGACCTGCTGCCGCTCGCACCGCGTTACCTTCGAATTTTATTTAAATTGCTGTCTTAGCTTCTAATTAAATTTAAAAATTTGATCTATTATTGGTATTACGTATATATAAACATGTTTATTTGCTCGAAGTAGATTTCACTGGCACATGGCTGAAGTGAAGAGGTCGAAATAGAAAGCTGTTCATTAAAGTGTGGCTGAATGATAGGAATCGAGACAGTGTTCGAATTCTATCGGATATCGTTGTCCTTTTAGTGTAAATTTCTTCGTACGGTGCACAGTTGAGCGTAACTTGCGGCAGTTTTCCACATCATACACGAAGTGTTAATACTCTACGCGACAAGCTGAAGGGAATTCGAGAATACGGCAGTTTGGCTTGTTTACAGCTTGCCTGGGGCGACCAATCCACCGCAAACCATTGTCTGTCCATGAGGGGCGATCCCGAGCTTTATCAAAAACTCCAAACACTATGCTGACGTTTGCACACTAGGTATACTAATTTTACTGCCGATAAAAGGCGGCACGCATTAACGCCACCCTCATTTCACATCCCTTTCTTTTTCTGCTATCGACGGGGTTTTTAAGCAACCGAAGAAGTGCCACTATATAGCTTCCTTAAGGGACAAATGAAGTTAGTTTACATCAAAACTATCTACTTGTGATAATTATTCATTTCTAGTGTATTTTACCTTTACGAAAACAACCAAATTCAAAAATCATTACCTTAACATAAATAAAACGTTTATTTTCTTGTTTATTTAATTTCGATCAACCCTACACATATGTATATGTCCAGGTTCCTTGATATGTACAGAAGAATGTAAGTTACGCTAATTATTAAGCCCATCAAGTGTCCATCCATAGGTATTATATGAAACTCACTTGGCTAAATTTAAAACTAGAACTTACGAAGGTATCGAAGCACGAGGTATTTAAAATAATTTTTTATTTTATCAATTAAAGGGTGCACCAAGTGAAGGTATTCATATCTACGAATATTATGATATAGTTTGATAAAAATGTGTGTTCATATTTACATGTGTGTTCGAACTCCGAATTCCGTGGCATTAAGCGCCGTTTCTTGTTAATTTTAATAAGTTTATTTCCTCAGTTATGAATGCCTCCTAGTCAATATTTCGAACTTTTCGGAAGTATTTCTCTTTTGGAGTTTTACATAAGCGAAGTTTTTCAAGTTCTTTGAATTTTTATGAATTTTCAGTTTCTCTTTAATTTTTCAAATTTGATATGAGTTCTAACATTAAGTTGTTCTCTTACTTTCAATGTTTCAATGTCCCCATTTTAAAAATGTAGTGGAGAGAAACGAAGGAATCTGAAACATCTTTCTGACCCGATTTCCGAAATGTATTAACGCAACTCATATCTTGTAATCAGTGACGGATCCATCAAGGGGCTCGGTGCTACAGTTACCTATACACTCTTCTCATCGCTTCCTTTATAACTGTCAATAAAAACACATACATACATATAATTTCAGATGTAGTACACAAATATTTCGATCGCCCACAAAGGAAACTAACACGTTCGGAATGATATTGAGATTGCTTTCAGTATGATGTATCGTAAGGTCAAGGTGAGTCTCATGCACTAAGTTTGTAACCTTGGAAGCCATTTTCTGTACAATCTAATCACAGACCGCGTGGAAACAACTGGGTGAAAAGCGGTCTTACCTTGCAAGTTTTTTAGACCTGAAACCCTAGTGAACAATGACTATGATACATCAGTAGTATTTATTTATAGATTTTTACATATAAAATGAACGCAATAATTTTTTATTAATTATTAATTTTTAGTGACACTCATTTTCGGCAACCCCCATTCAGTTTTTTAATAATATTTTAGTTAATGTTTCGTAGAATAGCCTACATACATTAGTCAATACATAAGCAAATCAAAAATATTAGTACAACTTTAAGAATAAACATAATGCTCATTGCGCTTAACAAAACAAAGACATATAAAAAAAAATAGATGAAAGAGTTAATATTTGGTGATCAGGGAAAGCTCGCCGACAGTGAAATGTTAGCAATAATCCTAACGGCTTTTCTCTGTAATTTCAATAATTGCATAATTGCAAATAACAAGCAAAGTGACCCCAAATATTAATTAATGGCATATAAGACAAGTGGCTATGCATGAGTGCAAATGGGCTGTTTTAATTTTAAGGATATTCGTAGTTACATTATTCGCTAATCTACGCAAAATAAATAAGTTTTTGCTTATCTTCGTAGCAAAAAAATTACCGTGAACATCAAATTTAATTTACCATCAATACAAATTCCTAAAAATTAGCAACCCAAAATATTAACACACAGTAACAGAAAATTTTATTTTGCTAAACCGGTATTTTCTACAGTTGACTATATGGTGGTTTTCTACTGGTACCGTTACCTTATAGCATTGAATTTATAACTATAACTAATTCAATGCTTATAGTTCCACGTAAATTAGAAGGTATTCGCGAGAAACTATAATGGTGTCGTTTGGGAGTGTTGTCAAAAACTTGTAATTTTCGATATGTGCTAATGCAAATCTTTCAAATAACGCACTTCTTGAAAAAGTCGTACGCGGTATATCTTTAATATGCTTTTGTTATAGGCGTGTAAAAGAAAAATCGAAATGTGTCTAATGTGCAAACAAAATAATGAACTATAAACGGTTACAGTTGGGTCACGAGGGTGACAATCGATATTACCTAAACGTCCAAATGGACAACATTTTGTATTACAGGAAATGTAGTACGAAACATCGCTTGTATGCGTATTTATTAATACCTACCTAAGGTTGGAAACTTGAGAACAAAAGATACTGTTCTCTTCATTTCGCAATGAATTTTTAAACTCTATTAAAAGATGTGATATCAAATTCTCTTTTTAACAAACATTCGGGATAGAATTATTCCAAATATTCCCTGAACCAGTATAACTTAAAGTCCTTTTGTGGTGAATTCCAAAAAATGAATACTAATCGGGAATAAAGCTTTCTTAATATAAAAATCTTTAGCACACCGTAACTTTTCAGGTACAAATTGTTATGAAGTTTATGAATCTGCGTTTAAAATTACGGAAGATACCTACCATAATAATTCGACCAGCTGAATTGTTCGAACGAAACGCGGTGGTTCGTTGCGTGCCAAAGTTCTTTAATCGAGCTTTTCTAACGCACCGCTCCGTCGCATCCACACGACGCGCTGTTATACTATGGCACCCCTGTGTATAATTTCCCTGCAATCATTCTCATTTAAACAGTAACTCTAGAAAGGTACTTATGCGCGCGTTAATTTTTACGTTACAGGGAGTTAAATTTTTCAACTTAGCGTTTTCAGAGAGGCTCAATCCTGGTCTATATACAAAAGCGTATCAGAGGATTTCAAAGAAACATTATTCATGTCTCTTATCATCTGCTCTTGACGGATGTCATCTGGAGTAGAGCTGGGCATCATGCGGGTTTGGACAATGTATTTTCAAAGGATTCATATCAACTGATAAAGTAACAAAAAAAGGCCTTAGAGCGTCGTTTCACTATTTGCTATTGGACTTTCTTAGTTTTTGGCTATCCGTAAAACAATAAGGAACGCAACAATACAGTAACACAAATCGCATTTTATGCATCATAGTCATATGCACCCAAGTAGAAGCGTATAACGGACAATGTGAAAAATGAGCAATAAAAGACGGCCATCACTTATCATTCGTCGCGTGTAAATGCGAAATCAGATTAGCATTCCTGAAATCATTTAATGAATTGAAAAATTGCAATTTATATTGCACATCCTCATCTTTAAAAATCTTAAATTTGAAAATGCCAAAGAACTTGGGTCCTTGTCAATACGTTTCCTTATTTCAAGAACATATACAGAGTGGCACAATGAAAACGAAACATACTGAATAACTCGAAGGAAATGGGTTTTCGAAAAAACGCAAAAGCAAGTCGATTTTGGTTGGAAGGGGGACATTTTTTACTTAAAAATGTACACTCTTGGCGTCAAGCCTCTAAACAGGGTTGCCACCCCTTCACTAATTTTAAATTGAACTTTGGACCTTTCAACATCTAAGCATTAATTTCAGTTAAGAAATTGAATTTTTTGTGCGTTTGCAAATGGGCAGACCAATTTGCTAAAAATTTATGGTGACTGCTTTAGTAGATGTGTAGCTTAAAACCGACACTTCTATGCAGGGATGAATTGTACTCGTGAAAATAAACATCCCTATATTTAAATCAAAAGGGGATGCAAAAACTAGAGTTATTGCAATGTTTTTCAATTTCACTTTCACTTTAATTTAACACATCCGTGAAGAAACAAACAAAACGCCCGTGTAATTTAGTAAACTACGAAAAAATTATTTTATTATGTAAACTATTAATAGGGATAGCAACCGAGATAATATCTACCGCCATGCTATGCAATGCACGATGTATGACAACATTGAAAAATACATTAAACAACGAGAATTATTTCATTTCGATAGGTTCATATTATATTTTTCCAACAGATCTTCCTCGCAAAATGGTTACCCAAACTAATAGGCAGGACGATCTTTGACCTTTAGGAAATACCAACATTGCCATTTGAGAAATATTCGTCGAAGTGTTTTTTTTTGTATAGGAAGCACTTTCGACATTCCTCTTAAATCCAAATTGTGTTATTAGCGATATGAATTTTGCGTATTATGCATCAAAATGTGTAAAGTAACCATTTTATCGGCAAATCTACAACCAAAGTTTTTCCAAAAAAGAATGTTTCACCTTCTAAGCGACAAAGACTGAATTTCGGTTCTTGAATTAGAAGAGGTTGCTTCGTCTGGAACAGGCGATTCAGGAAGTTCTGAAGGACACAGTTAAATCAACGTAAATGGCACACCGAATCACAGAATGGATGCTTTATGCAAGGGGTAGAGAGAGTAAGGGTAGTTTCTCTTGAACCATACAAACACAGGCACCTGATCCTGCTTCCACTGTTACCTTAAAAGGTCTCATTTAAACTCCTAAACATAATGGAAGTCTACTATAATTACAAAGGCACGCACAGTGTCGTATTAATGGCATTGGCTGACGCAGAATATAAATTTAGATACATTAATGTTGGAAGTGTTAGACGAATTTCTGTTGGAGGTGATTTCAATTCACGCTCTTTATCAAATAAACTGGCTCATAACAGTTTAAGTATTCCAAAACTTAAACCACTACCAGCGCGCACTAAGCCAGTTCCCTTTGATATCTTAGCAGATGACGCTTATGCTATGAAGCCATAAGTTAACATTAATAATAATAACTTTTATTAACCCCATTCAATTTAAAAATTGTTTAGTTACGTTACATTCACAATACTAACATAAAAAAATCGTGTCTGTGCATTTAGGGGCAGCCATGTACTCATCAATACTGTAAAAACAGTTCTTTAATAACAATGTTTTAATTTGAATTTTAAAAAAATTTAGTGGCAGAGATTTTAATTTGTTATCGACTTTGTTGTAAAGTGCAACATTCAATGAGTTTTTGGTTGATACGCATAGTCTGCGTTTTACGGATAAAAGTACCTTACAGTGACGAGTGGCATAACCGGCGTGATTGCTCGTGTCTGACACATTCTTGTTTGAATTTACTAATTTATGAATATGGATTAACGTTTGGTAAATATATATGCATGGTAGTGGCATAATTTTAAGTTTTTTTAATATATCCCTGCAATGATCCCTAAAACCACGGAAAGCGATGATCCTAATAGTTTTCTTTTGCATTTTGAAGACGCGCGAGGAATGAGGGGATCTGATAATGATGTTTTTCTACGAGTATTGAGGGTGTAACGCAGTCAAAGGCTTTCGTTGAGTCATATAAGAGGGCACACGAATAATGACGATTTTCAAAAGCCTCGACTACGCCATCAACAGCTTGTGTGGTTGATAAACCTGTCCTGAAGCCAAACTGAGTTTCATTCAGCACATGGTTTTTACTTAAGAACGTAACTAAACGATTTTTGATTAAAATTTCAATAACCTTCCCAAAAATAGGAACAATGGATATTGGTCGGTAGTTGCATGACCAAGTCCTTAACTGCCGGCATGGGGAACAAAGAATATTTAATTACCTGATACCGGCTATCACGGACACGCCGCATAATTGAGAATGCTTTTGGTTTAGCTTCAGAGAGATGTCGTTTACTTAGAAAACCAGTTGAATTAGAACCCGAAAAAGTGATTGTTATTGTATCTGCAATATGTGTGTTACATAATTGTTTAATGACACTTTACGCTCTCTGTGGTAGTTTCGATGTGGAAGATGACGAAACTGGCACTATACAGCCAGTAGAATGGAGACAAGACACTCAGGACCTGTTAATTCTAACCTTCGAGGAAATTTAGGAGCAAAAGATGTACAACGGGAATTTACATAATATTTCTATCAGGAAGAAGTTCTATGGAAATATAAATACATATAAAAAATGTATGATTAAACTTACCAAAGAATCAATTGTTGTTTCATTACTTCCTCTGTTGGTCCGGTTTTGAATTTTAAGCATCATAAAATTCCCTGCACTTGACCTCAAAATTGCCTGTCCGCTTTTGGTTTGCGTTTTCTGTTCATGTTTTGGAACTGATATTCTCATTGCATGGATTTTCACCTTACGAGTTTCATGTACTAGGTACGAGGGGTAAACCGCTAACAAAAATTTGTACACCAAATACCTTTTCCTGAAAAAATTCCCTTTAATTCCTTAATTCCTCCTAATTTTTTTATTTCCTATTAATACCTTAATTATAGCCATGAACTCCTCAAAACATTTTTATTTCCTACGATCAGTTTCAAGCATTCTGCCGGCTACTTCGAATTAGGTTTTCCTGCAGTTTCCCTAATTCGTAAGGTAAATATACAGGACAGGAGTAGTATAGAACAACTTTAAAGCATTATGCGGGTCACTCTGTAACTATGCGCAAGCCTGTTGAGGTCCCGGAACAAGAGAGGGGCAATAAATAAACAAAACAGATAAAAAAATAGACTAATATCTACCTTTATAACTTTACTAAAATTATTTATTGAACTTATTGATTTCTCCGTACTAACATAAACGTTTTAAAATATAAATTTATTTTTGGTTCATAATGAAGCGAATGGTGAAGTTTAAAAAATATGAATTCCATAAAAAAATATTAATGTATTCAGTACATAATGTTATTACCAAAACGAACAAAAAATACTTAATCCAAGACAGAGTAATAATAGTTATTTATGTATTAAGGGCATAATAGTGATGTTTATATTCTCGAGGGCGACGAATTAAAAAGCTCGGGGCCCGAGAGTTTAAACATCAGTTTATGCCCGTGGTACATACACAATTTTATGTTTTACAAATAGTTTCTTCGTCAAAATTCGTTTACAAAATAATTCATTATGTTTGATCGAGTATGCGTGGTTCGAATTTGTTAATGTGATTGAAACCATCCAAACGTCAAACGTAATTTTAAATAATTCAATTCATCGTGAATGAGCAAGAAGTTCCAGAAACTATACGAAATAAGGCCAATCTTGTGATTTAGTAGGTATTGACAATTAATAATTGACGTTTCTAATTTTCAATGACCTGCAAATATTTGTTTGTTTTGTCATTAAGTATAAATGAGTTACTATGGTGATACTTAATGCCCTAGGGCATAAAGTGGTACTTTATGCCCGCGTATCACAGATATAAAATGTGCTATGATAGGTTAGTAAGACATAAAAAAATTTAATACAAACAAGCATCTTTAATAAAATCTTATACCAAATATTATACCGGCACGGCACAATTTACAGCTAATATGCACCGAGGTATGCACTATACCAGTCACTGACGTAAAACGATGCGTCATTTTAATTCTGATGTATATTAGCGCATGCGCAAACTTATTTATTTCCTCCTTTTCCTTTTAATTCCCCACTTAATACCTCATAATACCTTTAATTTCCTCGGTAATTCTCAAAATACCTATTAATTCCTTTTAATACCTTCGAAATACCCTAATTCCCTCTTAATTCCCCCCAACTTGTACACCATTTCCTCCAGCGGTTTACCCCTCGACTAGGTACTTTGGAATGTTCTACATTCCAGAACCTCTCCACAAACCTGGATTTTTTCTTTCTTATATTGTATCTGAGATTAATGATGTAATCATTTCAAACAGTTGTCGATTATTAAGCGGCAGACTTCTTGGTATCACTTAAAAAATATAATTGTCTATTCTTGATGCATAGGTATAAGTTCAAACTCTACGAAGATTTTTAATTCGACCTTTGCTTTTGTTTGAGCTTCTGGGAAATGTTGGATAGCGGCCTCAGACCGCATCGGATAATTACGTATTAAATACAGGAACAAATTGACTAATAGTTAAGCTCAACAAAATTGACTCTATGTATTTCTCTTAAGGTGAGTCTTTGTTGATTTTATGTTGAACTATAGTTATCCAATGTGGGGACTGGCAGGTGAAATGAAATGTGAGACAATTTCTACCAAGCACTTTTTTAATAAACATGGCACTTGGCAGACTTGGGTTCGGAAAAGAACGTTTTTCTACAAATTCGCATTGCGACTTGTTTTTTCTGGGAAACTCTTTTATGGAATGCGTGGTTTTTTGGTATCACTGGAAATGTAGTTTCGGCTATCCAGAGCTATAATAATTTGCCATTTGAAATAAAAAAAATACATTTCGTTAATCTCAATCAAAAATTTTCTTCTTTCGATAAAGTTACCTACAACAAATTATGTGAAAGATGGAAGAGGTCTTTTAACGTAAAAAGGTTATAATAGCGAAATCGACTAGGTATAATATACCTATTGCATAAAAAATAAGTAGGTACTCTTCGAATAATTTCAAATTCTTTAATAAAATATAAGGGAGTTTCGTTTAAAAAAAAATTAAAAAGTTTAATACGCCACTGTAATACAGTACGCGGTTGGAGATCAAAAATATTTTAGACATGGCGACGACAATTGTGCACAATTTTGATTTCTACATTTTTTTCGGTAAGTACCTACCTATCTTTTATGGTAGAGGAATTGTGATCCGAGGTATGCCACGTCCTGTAAGTATATTTGCTCAGAACTATATGCGGTAAATTCCTCCCGAGGTACTCGCGCTGATGGTAATTCGCGTTGGCAAACTCGACCCGGTAAGTTCACCTTTCACCTATATCCGCTAACGAAAATTTGCTTGCGGGGTATACTGTTCCCTAAGCAAACTCGATCCAAATATATTTCATAGTGGTAGCAATTCGGGGGCGAACCTACCGGGGGCAAATTTTTCGGGGGTCGAATTTTCCGAGGGTGGAAATACCGCGGAGCAAATCTTCCCGTGGGCAAATTTTCGAGGCGAATTTACCGCACACGTGAATTACCACAGTGCAAGTTTGACGGACCTCTCTGCCTAGGTAGGTACATGCTGGTATGTTGATTTAACATATATCGGTCCTTCAGGAAAGAATTACCTGTCCACATGAAGCAACGCTAATTCAAGACCCGAAATCCAGCCTATGTAGCTTAGGATAAAAGCCTTCGTTGTAGATAATCGCCCATAAAATGCTTATTTTTCAACATTTTTTAATGCATATAACATGGGGAAATGTCTGAAATTCACCGCTCTTATACAAGTTTGGTATATTTACACAATTTTGATTTAAGTCGTATTTAAAAAATAATTTGGAAAATGTTTCGATCGATTCGCCGTTTTCAAACTGTGGAATACTCACGCAAAGCGCTTCCTATACCTACTAAAGAAAACCACTTAGATGAACGTACAGACGCACGATCACTCATTTTCTAGCACGAATCCTTGATCAGAGCTCGACTTCATTTCAAGTCAAGTCAAGTAGTTTCGTTTACAGTAAAATAAAAATTAGACACCGTTCTGATACCATTGGTCTAAAACTGAACTCTAAAGTATCTGTTACTTTCTCCTTCACAGTCAAATCGATTATATTGTACTTGAGAATAAAATAATGAATAATTAAGTTGGTATAAGATTAAATATGTTTCACCATGTGCGGGAAAATTATAACTATACGGCAGGTTTAGAGTTTCACTTCACAGCGACGTTAATTTAATATTTATATGCACGTAGGTATACCTACTACCTACTTTGGGGTGCTCTGCCGCTAATCTGTTACAATCTTTCCAGTTGGTGAATAATATTCATGTACTTTCCAGTTGAAAATCATACGATAACGATTGCATACATTTTACCTTCCTTATAGCAGTCTATCTCGGGGAGCTAATGAAATGGGTGTAGATTTGGAATGAGAAAGAAGTGTGTAAAGTAATGGCCCACTACGAATGGAGTTATTGAAGAGTGCGCGACCGTCAATCTGGGACTCTGGGAGTTCAGTGTGAGCGGACGCCAAATAAGAAGTTCGGTGTCACTAGTTTAATCACAAGTCGTGCGTGTGACGTGTGTTCCATGTGAAGAAGAGCTGCATTAGGTTTTATACTCACGTCACCTATTCAGTATAGGACTACATTTTCTTAGCATTTTCAAATTGAATTGAATTTAGCCGGATAAATATCGCAACAGAGTGTTTGTCACAAAAACAGAACAAACATAAACCACGATAATACCGTGGACACAAACAAAACAGCGGGAAAAGATTTTCAAACCTGCATATCGATAATATTCCATCGTTTATGTTGCCCAATATCACTGCTGCACGCTTTCGCTGCTAATATTTTTTGGAATACCCCTCGCTTAAGAAATCCATAAATTTTAATTTGTCATTTAAGGTCAGTTATTAAAGCAGCCGTCGCTTAGTTATTTAAGATATTTAATTGCAATTAAAACTGTCTACTGTCTTAAAAATTTCTTAAGGTTATATTAAAATTAGAAATAAATCTGCCAAAGCTTTGGAATCGATATGCCAAAATAATTAGTACGTGATAAAGAAGGGAGTACGTTAGAGGAATTTCAATAAGGACGATCAAATAGGTAGGTATGCTATGCCGAAATAAAAATGAACTGCCTAATGAACCCAGGTTTAAGAGTTTCTTGGAGAGTCGTTGTTTTAGAATGAACCTTGACTTCGGGACGATTGAACGCTGGACAAAGGCGGCGGTGACAGAGATTCCGGTATTAATTCTCCTCAAGTTCTGTTCGTTAAATGTCCTACGGACGGACTAAACGTATGTATGTTTTTGGCTGATAGCAAACAACAGTATTGATCAGTAGACGCGAGTAAACAAGAGCTTGGAATGGGGCGCCGCTTACACGCTTCCCATTTCATTGCGGGATATGGACCGGGCCGGTCGTCGGGATCCCTTACACCCTTATTGTGCATCGCCGGTGATTGGCATGTGTTGTACCGCGGCCGTTAGTGTTGAGTGCGCCGCCGCCGCTAAGCGAAACGACGCTAGCTACTAGAGGCGTCCACAGTAGTATAACATCGGCCACGGCATCGCTGCGTACTTCCTCTTCTCGAAAGACGCGTACCCACGTTGCTGTCGAGCGGCCCGCCACCGCCACTTCGACCCCAATCAACCACGGCATGTTGGAACCGCGCTGGAGGCCCGTGCAGGTAATATCAGACCGCCGATCACTACATTATTACATTTTTTAACATCCCCCGATGGGGGAGGGGGCAGTCCGACCTTAAGGAGGATCTCGTCTTAATGTTTGCGAGCTCCTCCTACCGCCCACACTTGCGCCTCTTCAAAGTTGTCCTTTGCCCTCCAACTACTACTGTTCCCATTGCTTCCGTCCCGTTTTTTGCACCTTTGGTGCATCTTACGTGTACATTGCATTTTCCTGTTTCGGGCCATCAGTCTTAACGCGTTCGATCAAAATTTTCGCCACGACGCTCAATCACCCCTAGTACTTGGTAATTTTACGCCGCCCTCCTGGAACTAATGATAATAATAGTCGGATCTTCTTCAAATTATAGTATCTCGATTTCATCGCACGTTGTTTATCCCTCTTCTGTAATTACATCAAGAATCGCAGGAAACCGCATATTAGAGAAGACATCAGGGCGATATTAAAGTTTCTTGGTGGATATTTCTTAGTAAACGATTAATTTGGACGAGAAATACCCTTACGGCATTCACTGCGCCCTTCCTTCCAGTATTTCACGATTAAGATGGTGATTTCTAAAGAGATATCTGCGTATAGGTATTTTCGGGTAAGGGCTAAGACGAACGCTTCGACAATACCTATACCAAAATACTAATGCTTTTCTGACCAAAGTACATAAATAATCTGCAAAGGGCAATTAAGATAAGGACGTGTTTAATATTTCAATGGATATTAGGGGTAGGTAGGTCTATATATTGCTGAGGTGTTAAGACTATTGTAATCCCCTCCACTTTAATTAATTCTGACTGTTCCCTTATTGCCTGTACACAAGTCTCCATGTGTAGTAAATTAATTGTTCCCGTTTGATTGAACAAACCTCGAAACACCAACTCGGCTCTTGTTGATGGCGTTTTCCATCGTATCACTTTATTACAGGGTAATATTAAAATGTCGTATAATCACTAGATGGATTCCAAAATATTTCTTTCGCTTCCATACAATTGTACCTATTTGTTCCCCTAGTAACAACGAGTGAATGCTTTAGTGTTTGTAAATGCAATTTTACAGAAGTGCTGTGTGAATAAGCATAAAATTCCAGACATGTACCTAAAATGAGTTACCGAAGGCTATTACCCTGGTGTTAATGTGAAGTATGGGATCCTAATCAAGTACCTATTTAATGAGTGATATTATATTTTTATGATATGCAACTTAAATTTCGATTTACAACATTTCTTGTGCGGCTAAAGTGTGCGTCTGTATAATACATATATTGAACCTTTCATTGCTTTATTACCTTATAGCCTTATATTTTCCGTAAGAATCAATGCAGTGGCCACGGAGGTTCCGCCGTACACGAGTCCATAAAGGATTTATCTCCGCACTGCGATTGCTATAAGTATCTTATAACCTATTTGCTATAACGTAAAAGTAAAATATATAATCAATCGTGTAGGTATAGCGGTAAATGCGGGTACACGAAAAACTTATGAAGCGCATTCTTTATGAAACAAACTTATACCTAAAATAATATAATACTTATTAGTAGCGATGAAATGAAAGTATTAATTTTAATCTAGAGGGTGTAGTACTGTAGTAGTCGCACCAGAGGGGAGGGATTAAGACGCAGTTTAGTGTACTTACTGTGGTATATGCTAGTGTGTCCAAATTTCGGTGCTCGCCACAGGTATTTCACACTGAAGGAGATTAAATTTAGCATGTTTTTCAGTATGAGATGATTTTAAATATCATTTAAAAAACTGCCGATTACGTTTTTTTGTTAACGTCGTAAATTATGCATGTTAATTTATCATTATCTTATTTTTCAAACAAATCTTTTGGTGTTATAAAACAACGCAAATTGTCATTTATTTTCAAGTTATATTAGCGGTTTTTTTAATAAAGTGAAATTTGTGTTGATATCTGATGGGGTTCTTGATTGACACCAAAAGCTACGTCTTAATAATGCACAGGTATTACGATGAAAAATAAACGGTTTCTATTTTTTCTATACAATAACTATATGAGATACCAATTGTGAGCATCGAATAATGGACATACCTACTGCAGTGTATGCGCTATTTTTGTACTCTGGTACTTAATGGATAATGGCAGCAATTTTAATGTTAAAGTACAAATGTGTACATCATAAATGAATCTAATAACAAATTATTATGTCCCAACCGTATCAGTAATATGGTACGATTAATTAAAAGTAGGTACGATCGAATTCTAAAACTTTTATCAATCAACATCAAATTAACTGGTTTGGTAGATTTTGATTAATTATAACTGGTCTTTCCATATGGTATCTAAGTTCTAACATCTCAATTGATTGAATTTATAGTAAAGCATCCACGTAACCATTATTTATTGAAGTATTAATCCCTCTTTAATTTTTAATCCATCCGTTACTCTTTAGTCTCTATAATGGAATTTGGAAGACAAAAACATTGTTTCAATCCAATCAGTACAACAAATTTGTTACTCCCCGAAATATACCAATTGCCTATACGTACTATATGTATTTAAAATTTTTTTTAATATTCTACCTAAATATTACATATGTTTAATTTACTTTTTTTTGTAGGGATTGTTTGGTTAATATATAAAGTTCATTTAAACTCCCATTAAATTTATGTATTCAAAAATATGTGCAATTGTTTCTGAGATTTTATCACAAAGCTCACGAGGAGGATTTAATAATTCAGAGTTGCATTTAAATACAATTATATCATAACTATCCATTGGGTCGAGCCTTCTAGCCATAACGGTTTTCGTGATTTAAGTCGAGGTTTGGGAGAGATTTTTCAAGTCAGAATTGGTTTGAAATTTGTTAGATATTCCTATACCGAGTGAATACTTTCAAACCGAACAAAGGGAATTAACATGGGAAAACAGTTTTTCGGAGATTGTTGCTCCCCAAATTAACTTAGAGAGTTCATAATGCCGCCATTGGAAAGAAGATTTTTTTCCGCGTTTTATGATAGTTGCACGTTTAATTATTATTTTGCGAAATTAGTAGTCAATATGTGTACTTGGTTTAAAAAATCACGGTAGTCATGCAAACAAGGTACTATAACTGTGCGTATCTTTGTACAAACCGGAGTGAGAAAAAAGAGAATATATTTCTCTCTTTTTTCAATCTTTTGGTGCCTATGATAGTCGCAAATTGGTGCCTCATATTACACCCCCCCCCCCCCTCTTTCATCGTCTAAGGTCGAAATCTTCTTAAAGAACTTACCTACTAATCTTTTTATTATTTAATTCTTTTCATGGAATCGTTACTCAAAAGCAGTTGTTTAAGAACTATTTTTCTAGGAGTTTGAAATTGAAAACATTTTCGTTTGTAATTTTTAGCAGTTATTGTTACAAAATCTTCCAACGATTTTTACTTGAAGCTATTTGAAAATCTTCTTAGGCGCGTTTCACCCACCTGTTAAATAATTCTTAGTAATCTGGTAGAATTCTAGGAATCCTTTAGAAATCTACTTACCTATCTCCGAAATATTAATCCGTTTAAGGATCCGTGTCTTAAAACATTTCTTTGAGTGTCAGAAACAAATGTCCATAGAAATATTCTTACAGGGTTTTTTACCTTTAGAAGCGTTACTTTAGTACTTCAGTACTTTAATAAAAACCTTTCAAAAGTATTACTAATACATTTTTTGTATAATAATTCATCATATGTATGTATGCTGTGAGTATAACGTAACATTTTTTCATTTTGTCATATTTATAACATTTTGGGAAGGTCAAGTTATATTATTTTGCTGTATTACATACCAAAACGTCGCGAATTTGATGCTCTATAGGTAATATTTGTATAATATGCAAATTTTTGAATTTATTAGGTTATATATTAGTAAATGTGGCTTAGCAGATTCGTCATTTCGAAACGATCGCCATACTGAAAATGCGAGCCCAAGTTGTGTTAGGCCTCAGTACACTTCACGCATGTCAAGTGTCATGTTATAGTATCTCCTAAATGCACAATTTTACGTGAATCCGATTAGTTAATTTTCCAGATATAGATTAGATAGGTTAAATAGGAAGGATATGCTGTACATCCCGGTCTTTGTAACCAACGGACACTAAATCTAGACAGCAATGTATTTTGATCGCAGTCCCTTACATCGTGAAGGATTAATATTTCAAGAATTACATTACTACCTACTTCTATATAATATCTACTTAGTATCTGTAAATCAGGATAAACAATAACCTTTCAGTTTCCCATGGTTATGTTTTAGTATATAGTGGGATTATTGACAAAACTCGGAAACTTAAATGGAAGTAAGGTATACGTCTTTCGCTATAGAAACCGTTGCACGTCATTGATTTGTGTATCAATTTCAGACATATGCTGCAACACTGCAACATGTACAAAAAAAACAAGTGTGCGAAATCTATAGAAAACTTGTCTGAAATTGATTCATAAATCAATGACGTGCATCGGTTTTTATAGCGAAAGACGTATAGTTAGTCTAATCTCTATTTTATATTGTAATAGATTTATAAACAATACTAGACCATCTAAACCACCTAAAATCGAGCCACCAATTGAACCTTTCAGTAAGCACCCGCTTATAATGGATTATGTAAACGCGGTTGTTTCAATTTTATATTCAAATCTTGAAAGGAAATAACAATTTTAGTATTTCTGTTGCCTATATTAAAGGATGGTATTGAACAAGTCTTTGTGATTATTACGCTCGTCGCTTTTAATTTTCTTGTGGGGGAAACTGCAAAACCGATATCACGTTTTCCTCCTTAGTGAGATTGTTACTTATACCAGTAAGATTTCAAATTTCAAGATACTTGACTGTGGTCTAATAATATTATACCAACATAAAGTCTTGAACCGTAACGACAAAACAATACTTACGTTTTTATATCTAGACTCTCACTAAACATGGCTTTGTATAATTTCTAAAACCAGGATGAGGAAGCTTCCATAAAACAGTAATAGAATCTATTCTTCTGCGTAACTGAAGTACTTTAGCGAATAGAATGCGGTGTCTTTTTAACTCGAAGGCTATTGGGGGTTAAACCTTCTGAAGGTAAAATTAAGAAGGCTTCCAAAAAGTTAAAATATTTATAAATACAAGTAGATACATAGGCTGACATTAAAACAAAGAATCTTTTACTCATATACGCGTAGCTGTGTAGAAATTCGGCTGATTGTTGTGTAAGGTAATGAATGAGATATTGCCATTTGTCTGCATAGAATGTATCAAACTTCTGCCAGTTCTTCCGTTGCAGAAGAGTAGGTATTTCACTTCGAGTGCGCCAATCTGCGTAAGGAACTGGCCAACATCATTAAAAATTCTAACGGGGTCATATGGAAATGTGAGATTTGCCGTGAGCGCATTCCACATAATGATTAATGACCTAAAGGAAATTTCGCCGATTTTCCAATGGTATTCTGGCCGAAATCGCACACAAATTTGCGGACTTTTCGTGCAGTCTTACCAATGAAATCAAGCAAAATACCTCTATGCCTCTCTCAGACAGAATATTAAGGAAACCAAGTCTGATATGCGCACCGCCGATCCAATCATAAACCATATCGACGTTAAGAAAGTAAAAATCGTAAAGAATGAACGAGTAGTTTTAAAACTCTCGGACAACGACAACAGTACGAAACTCGTTGATAAAATTCAAGGGGAATTGAAGGACAGCTACATGGTACTTACTATAGGTACTTACAGCTATACTTCCAAGGGTGCGAATTTCGGGGCTAACCCAGAATATTGAAAAGGACATGATAAGTATAGGTACTTATCCAAGCAAAATGACGGCCTTTTTAGCGGTAAGTCAATATTTAATGTAATATCTGTAGACTCCTTTAAAAAAATCAAAGTTTCTTCAATATCACTGCCCATTGCGACCCTTTACTATACAAAAAACTACTGGATAGCGGTCACGTGTTAATAGGAGTTGACGTATGTGCCGTTCACGATGCTTTCACACTCAAAACGTTGTTTCAATTGTAACGGTTTTAATTATCTTTCAAACAGCTATCGGCAAAAACAGAAAATAAGTTGCCCAGTATGTTCCGAGGCTCATGGCATTAAATATTGTAAAGCACCAGCGGGTATTTTTAGTTGCAGTAACTGTGTAAACAGTAATAATAAAAGTTTTACTGACTTTAGCACCAATCACGCTGCGTGGGATTATGCAAAGTGTGAGTCCTACAAAGTACGACTTGCAAAATTGAAAAAGGACCTATTCGGCATAGATGTTGATATAGTTCGCAATTAAGTAGTAGTACTAATACTCATATTAATATTAGATCTTTACTCCCCAAATTTACGGATTTTTCATATCTTATTTCATCCAGTAACTATAACATAGTAGCGGTGACTGAAACATGGCTATCTAAATACCCTTTTACCCACATAGCACATAGGGAATGAGATGATTAAAATTAGCAACTATACTCGAATACGGTCAGATAGGCGAAAAAGAGGCGGTGGTGTACTATTTTATATCGAGGATAAATTGATATTCCGTGGAATTAAGCTTCAGGATGTGAGTATCGCTTCCTTGGAGCTTATTGTGATCAGTCTCCCAATTGATGACAAACTATTAGTATATTCGTGATCTCCGACCGATAAATATTGTCTCAGTGCTCTCAAAAGTCATGGAGAAATATATTAACGAACAGCTTATATGGGTTTTTTAAATGAAAATAAAATCTTGAACGAACAACAATCGGGGTTCAGAAAACACCGCAGTTCAATTTCAGCCCTACTGAAAATAGCAAACGCTTTTTCATGTTCCTTTGATAAGCGAGAGGTCGTTTTCTTAGTGTTCTTGGACATCAGTAAGGCTTTTGACATTGTAAATCACGAGCTACGTGTAGCCAAACTGTCATATTATGGTTGCTCTCGAAGCGTTACTAGTTGGTTTCGCAATTACTTGACAAACAGAAAGCAATGTTGCAGGTCGCGTGATACGTACTCACCGTTTAGGTCTGGTCCGTGAATAAGGGCGTCCCGCAAAGGACAATATTAGGTCCAATACTGTTTCTGATATGATCCTCATGGTATTATTTAGTTCAGCATCAATTTTACTTGCGTGACTACTATTCATCCAAACCGGACAACAATATTCAGTAACCGAAAATACCAAAGCAATACTGAAAATACGAAGAGTATTAGCATTTGTCAGAACCGACAAGTTTTTGAAGTATATTATTAATTTATTATTTAATTTCTTGCGCATTTTTTCAATGTAAATTTTATAAGTTAAAGATGTATCCAAGGAAATTCCTAAGCAAACAGGATTATATAGTTATGTCTTAAGAGTTCGGAATTTCTTGTCCTTTTCCTTATTATAATGATGAAATTAAGATACTTCGCTCTTGATGGGGTTGGGACAAAAGCAAAATATCATTTTGATATCTTCATAGATTACTCCTTCTACTTTGTCGAAATCGTGACGTTGATGGGTTATATCATCTGCATACATAAACTTTTGACAAGATGTGCTTGGTAAATCAGAGATATAAACATTAAAAAGTAATGATGCAAGTACTGAGCCTTGTGGTAACCCATTGTTTAGACATTTAAAGCTGCCACTTCTGTTACCGAACTTTAAATTTACGATAGGATAGGATATTCTGAATGAGAACTATCGTCCTCTTACATGGCATTAATTTATAAAGTTTGTATATAACGCCATCTTTCCAAACTGTATCATAAGCGGCAGTCAAATCAATAAAAGCAGCACCCGTTTTTAATTTTTTGTGAAATCCTGCTTCGGTGGGGGTTGTTAGAGCTAGAACTTGATCACAACAATTTCGTTCAGGTCGAAATGGGGCTTGTTATTTGGGAAGAGCAGTGCCAATTATCGGTGATATTTTTTGATATAATTATTGGTCTTTCTAGAATTTTATATGTTACACTTAATAAATAAATTGGTCGATAATTTGCTGGATCATGTGGGTCTAAAGGAAACAGTAATTAAAAGATGATACTCTAGAAGTAACCAATTTAACGCAGAATTTCCTAAATGTTTTAAAAATTCCGGGTAAATACCATCAAAACCAGCTGCTTTACGATTCTTAGTTGATTGTAGTGCCAGTTTTAATTCGTTTAAGGTAAATGGTGTATCAATTTCTCCATTTACAATTGCAATTTTACGTTGTTTTGTTTAAAATCCTTTTTTTTTGTTTTTGTTATGATCGCTTTTCTCAATGTGCACAATATTTAAGTGTCGTAGTAAACGGGAAGCTATCGCATTTGGAGATAATTGAAATTCCTTTTCAAACCTATTATCAGCAGCTCCTAGTTTTTACAAAAGAGTCCAACTGCTACGACTTGAATGTGTAAAATTCATGTTATGTGTTAAAGAAGTCCATTTATGTTTACGAGCTTCTTGTAAGGATTATAGAATTAAATTAGCATTTTGTATTTGTTTCATTTGACCAACCAAGAATGTAGTCTTTTTGATATCCCCTAGGAATTGAATTTTTAGCTGCGTTTTTCACAACTCCAACAAATTTATCATAATTGCCCGATATAGAAAGAAACCATAACGGAGAGTGCTATCTATTATTCCTATTAGCCTTTTCAAAGTTACATCGTGGTTTTGCAAGTGAATTAATAATAGGAATTATTGTTTCAATTGTAATTAAGCTAGGACGATGTAAATGTATGAGGGAATTTTGTTAAAACTCTTCTTGAGGTGGTTAAAGGTTTATCATTTGTGTCCATTGAAACTAAACATAAATCGGGGTTGTAATCTTTACGCTAACGCTTTTTGTAAATCGTTTACGATTAGTACTTTTTGAACAAACTTATCGATTCTATTTATAATCTGTATATAAATGGGAACTTGTAAATAACGGAATGACCGCATAAAAACAATTGGTTTCGGTCAGAGTAAGTCTATGTTTCGGAAATATGTATTTGCCTATTCGAGTTTGACAAGACCTAGACAATCTACCAACTAGCTAAAATTTCTCTCGACCATACATCCAATTGAGTTACCAGTACTGTTGGAATTCCTATAACATGTCTTTCAGAACAGTAGGTACTTAAATATTATTGCCTTTCACGCCCTTTAGGCTGCACAGCGGTAAAAAAATTAATTTGGATCAGGTTAGTATTAGGTTGACCTGCCCACAATTTTTGTCCCCCGAAATCATCATGAAACCGAGCGGGTAAAATTAAATGCAAAACTCCACAGTAAAATGACACTACTTGCATCGGAAATTAAAGTACTCGGTCCTCTGGCTCTTACATCAATGTTTTCTCGCTAGTAATGTGTCATTTTCCTGATTTTCATGTAAGTAAATACTATTACTGTAAATTGAATTTCACGAAACAAACTTTGATTACAGCAAAATGAGCAATACCTATAAACACTTAAATCGAAAAAAATAATTAATAAGTAACAAAAAAACAACCCCTTAGTTTGTGGATTTTTTTTTATTGAGCGAGAGGATAACATCACTGACATATCGAAACCACACATTGAAGCTGGTGGCGGTTCCCAAAATGGGAAGTGTAGTGAGTAGCTAGTTCTTAGAACAAATTTGATCTCAACTCCTGTTAAAAATGGTGTCTGGTCCTCAAAATTACAAACAACATAAAAATAGTCCTGGTCATCGAAATCAAGAAACGTCGAAGTACTAAGATATAAATGTTGTAATAACCCTATCGACCTTATGGATTATCTATGATTATTATAACCATATTATCTTTTTTTAAGTTGTTCAAAATAACAAGTGTCTTTACGCAATTTTTTAAATCGGTTCGTTAGAAAAATGTCATACGAGGGATATTTTCTTTCAAGGTCCGAGAACGGTCTTAAATTAAACAACAGTACAAAATTAATATTTTTTATTTGTAACATTTACTGACATCTTGCATCTACTTTTCGACATAGTCGCCGCTCCGATTTAGATAATAATAGCATGGTACAACCTTTCCAATACTCTGCAGCCGCCTGCGTTTTCAACCGTCTTTCTATGATATCTGGAGCTTGTTGTCTATGCCAAAACACTGTCTTTTTAGCCAACGTTTCACGTATGTATGACGGGTTTGTTCCATTTTTTATCAGCTAGAGAAAACCTGCACTTTACCACATCGTTACGTCGGTAATAAAAATAACAGTTACCTAACCTAGTTATACTTTTCTGGACAAATTGGATAGACATTTATTTCGTAAGTAAATCATTCTGCATTTGCGAGCTAAACTAGTTTTGATCTAGGACACGAAAGAAGTAGGGTGGGTTAGTTAAAATAATTTTCAGAAATTATGGCGGAAAGAAACTTCGAGGGTTAGCACAAATGAAACATATCCTCAAACCATTTATTTAATTGGGTGTTTTACAGTGATTTAAAATAAATATGAATACGTTCGCTATAGACGCTAATTAATTAAAATTTAACTATGGGGACGCAAAATATACCACTGCGTAAGATAAGGCAATTACTTGACATTTTCTTCATAAAAAATGCCTCCTCTAGGATCTTCCTTCATTCATTTAGAACCGAGTTTAGAACGCTCCTGTATTTAATGAATTTCATCCTCATAGTACCAAAATACAGTAAAACCTGAATCTAAAATTGTTTCTGTTGTAAGTATAAAGGGGTAGATTTTTATCTTGTAATAAGGCAATCTATTAGAGAAGGTCTTGCTGTGCGGCAATAACATATGAAGGAGGTAAATAGAGAATCTTTGTTTTAAAGAGCGGTGGAAACTAATTTTAAAATTACAACGCTTGTAGGCAATTACTGTGACAAAACCGTATATACGTGTAAGTTTGCCAATAAAATGTAAACAGCGAAGCGATGCGGAATGATAATAGTGGAGGTGGTGTCAGCAACGGATCGCTGCGACTGCCTAATTTACACCAGAAGAGGCGAATCTTGCGACAGAACGCCACTAACGGCAGACATTTGTTACCTACAAGTCTGATAATTAAGGTACTGTGCTATTAAATATTCATCTACATCTGCGAACTTAACAAACTTGAAAATTCAAGACGTGGCTGCTGGATCGAGTATAGCTATCTACTTTCAACGTTTCGCTTACTTTACAGTCGTTTCTGTCTGTTCTTTTGGGTGACTGGTATACACTTTTTATTAATTAATTTACACAGTCCCATTCATATCTACCCAAAAATACCGTTCATTTGTTTCAGATCAACTTTCAATTTTGGAGGGAAGAACAAATTTAGACATAGCATTATATACTTCCAAATGACGCACGTAAAAGATGTAAGGTACAACGTGAATTAAATTAAAGTAACAAATCGCGGGCAAGGGTTCCTTGCACATAAACATGCAACTTCAAATTAACGTGAATGTTACACGTCTTGAGAGTCTCATCTAAAATCGAGCGAGCAAACAAGAACAAATGCAAATTAACTTAAAACACTCCGTTGGTGATTAATTCACAAATCGTTGCAGCATAATGTGTAGCTTATACAGATGGGGATAGACATTGCAAACTAGTAAACAACAGATCAATTTGTTAATTAAACGTTGTATGATGAAGCATCATCGATACAGTGTAATGTGATTAATGATTTTAGGAAATACGGAAAAACATCCGTATCGCGGTTCTAGTTTTTGAACAAATAAATCCGAAACTGTTTGATAAGATTATTTTTTCTACGCATATGTTAATAAAAAGAACGCCAAAGTGGCACTATACAAGGAAATAGGAAAACAACTTGAAAATTAGGTTTTATGAATATACAGTGAGTTCTTTTTAAATGCGAACATAGGAGTTTGCATGCAATGTAATTTCGCTATATTCGATTTAAAGAAACACACCAATCTATTGAGTAGTTCAAATGAGTAGTAGATAAAATTGACAGCTGTCACATTTTTAAAAATACCGCCGTCCAATTTAATTTCAAAATCGGTTAGCTGATTGCTTAGAATGTCAAGGAGGATACTTCGAACATTAAAATTCAAGATACGAATATTTTTTAGGATCAGATTTTTTATTCTTTTTTGGGGTTCCATTCTCAGAGTTCTCCATTGCAGAGGTAATCTAATTACCATAATTTACAAAATTTAGTTCCTATAAATCTAAATCGATTTTGTATGTGAATGACCTATCGACGCATCCAATAATTCCTATTGTAGTAATAGATGTATAACTGATTCTGGTTTTAGAGGGTTTGTAATCTTTTACGTACGTTTCTAGTAGCAAAGCACAATGATCGGACAATCCAATATCAATTACTTCTAAATTATAATTGTTTGCATGAATATTTGTAAAATTATTCGCGCAATTATTTTTGCGTTTCTTCCCACGTACTTGGTCGAAAATGCCTAGGAAGGTAGTAAATTCCTGAATGAGAAGGCCAGTTTTCAGCCTTATATACCTCATCAATGAATTAATTAAAAACAATAGGAGTAAAGCTCTTGGTAGTTAAACGTCAAAAGAGAAGTGTTTTTCCAAAGAAAAGCCCAAGGGACCAGTAAAACTAAGACTCCCCTGCTTAAAAATGAAAAAATAAATCTTGGTACCTATTGTAAAAAAATGCACAAAGGGATATGCGGATGTGCTTCCTTTTTCATATTTAATTTTGTTACGCACCCGTGGTGCTCCTATGCCCCATTTTTCGGCACTAGCAAAGAACAGAGGAATGTCTCTTAACAATTTCACCGGACCCCTGGTGTTGTCAGATCCGATTTTTAAACAGTGTCCCGACACTGGTATAATAAAAATCAATCTATAGAGAAATATTACATATAATTGACATAGTATCAGTCTCCCATAGAAGAAATTCTAAATATCATGTAAACTATATCAGTAGTGCGAGCACCATTTTATCTTATTTAGCATAAAATCGACTCTCAACCCATCTTAACTAATCAAGAAAGTAAATTATTCCTACAATGATCTTCTCAATAAATGCGCCAATTGTTGAAGTAATGACTGCCTTGCCCTAGTGTAGGTAACGGTCCACTTTTTATTGCTGAACGTCGAGTCTAAAACATTCTGGAGGAATCAATCGCACTTTTCGTGTAATTAAGAACGATCGATTCGTATGGAGAAATCTTCTAGATCAATTTCGTTTGTGGGTTAAATTCTAAGAAAGGTGCATATTTCAAAACGGAATTGAATCGTGCTTATGTTTTGTTTCGCTAGGCCATGGTTTACCCATATGTCAAGAGAAGATGAGAAATATTTTTTCGCCAAAATCAAATAAACTATCCTGCCATAAAGACGGATAAAACGCAGAGAAAAGCTAAACGGTAGGCATTTAAATAGTTTGAAAACTCACATACCGATACTTTTGGAAATATTTTAATACTTTTTCTCCACCTTTAGATAATAGGAAAAGCTGAGAAAAAATAGCGTATGTAATTTGTATTATAAAATGTGCCATTTTTGACTTGGTAATGTTTTTACTATTTGTAAGTCTTTATGTTTAGAGTTTGTTCATGTTGGGAGACGGGGAGAAAGTATATGATTTTTAAATATTGCTATCTTTTATGCGGCGTTTATTTATTTTTCAGAATTATTTGCATCTAATCCAGGGTAATGTTAAGTATCTATACCCTTCTGTAAAAGTAAACGTTTTACATTTTACCTTTAGAACTATGATATCAAAAATAAAATCATTGTATTTTGATTACGCACAAAATTGCATGTTGGGGCCCCTCCGATTATCTTGCACCGAACACTTTGGATTTCTCGTTACGCTACTGTATACCAGTGTCCTTCAGAAACAGATCTCCGCAACCTCTGTCAGGCGGGCCGACAAAATTCACGGTGGTGTTTTTCATGAAAAATAGGTCGAAAATTTTTATGTACGTATAGGTGCATCGATGCGCTGGATCAGTATCTACAATCAGTGCTATTAGCATTTTAATTTCTACAAGAGTGCTTTTAATATTCTAAGAGTGAAGTCACCTTTATTTTTTTTTAAATAGATATAGTAAATGTAGCAACTGTAACACTCCAAGACAGAAAAACCACATTGAATCAATAAATGTAAATGGGAATCTGGGAGAAAAAAACATCTACTTACTATTCTCTGTTAGGCGTTATAGAAAATAGAAATAAGTATAAAAGATATAACAAGGAATAGAATTCGTTGCAAACAGAAAGAAAACGACTTGAACAATAGAATATCAATATCATGTAGATGCGCAGTTGATAAAAGCGATAACAATGCAAGGGGACAAAAATGTCTCCCGTGACGTCATAAAGAGTCTCCAGGGATATATTAGGCGACCAAGGCGATTGGAAGTAGACGTGCCTTACACACGTAAATCCTCGTCCTTGAATCCTCTGTAGTGACGGTTAACAGTCCGTCGCTAGTCCCAACAAATGTGTTGGCATTATAGAGACGAATGGGACCATCACATTGGCTATACAGCTCTATAGAATAAATACTATCATCCCATTCGACATATGGCAAATAACCTTTTTAAAATGTTAGTAGTGGATTACAACGTCCAATAGTTCTAAAGCCTAATACAGGCTAGCTATTGATTTTTAACAAAGCAAGGTAACAATTTAAAAGCTCGCGCTAGAAATGAGTGGACAAATTCCGATACGGTTATTTGTCATATCAAATGATTGCCGTTCACATTCTTTCATTACTTGAACAAAAACTGTTTATAAAAAAAAACTAATTTTGCTCTTCGACGATGTAAGGAAGTGCTGTGGACTGGAAGTTTACATTTTCCCAATGTAACGGAGATTCCCCATTTTAATCGTTAAACACAGTTCGCGCTTAAGGTTTTCAAAACGTACCTTATTTCAAGAGGATAAATGGATTGGTGTCATTTTCTTGTTAACTTCTTGGTACGGTACATTACAGCAAGCGCACGTACGGACGCGGCCATAACTCCTGCTGACGAGTAGTCAGTTGACGTAACGAAGCACAGGTAAACTGTCGCAGTGATGAAGTGCACGAGTAATGAGATGAGGAAATGCATTGAACGAAGGTTCTGTTTCTCTCTCTTAATGTAGAAACGTGCTAACAAGAGGAAAATAAAATCAACCTCTCGTCTCTTTCCCCACTGAAAAACTTAATTAATTTTTCTCAAATAACACTGTCAAACGGCTATTTATTCAATGACAGAAATTAATCAAAGACGAGGACATGAAATGATCAAAGTACCAAACCGCATAACCGCAGCACCAACTGTATTGTTTGTTTGTGAGCCAGATAAGATCCCGCTGTAGCTGTGGTCATCCGCTATCGCTTCACACTCCATTTAGCGAGCAACAATGATTCGGCTATGGAACAATACAAATACAATGCAGGCAAGTGACCATAGTAACTGACCGCTGGCCGCCGCCGCCTTATCTGCCAAGAAGTCATTATGCCATGACAAAGGCCAGCACGCTATTTCTCACCATGCCATTGACAAGACGCGGACATTCAGCACCAAACATATATCTTCGTTAATTCGAACGAGAAATAAAATATATTTGGAAAAGATCGCATATTTTATTTTCACTCTCCCTCTTTTCAATCTTGTATACAACTTTCCAAAATTAAGCGAAAATTAGGTTAAAACCGTAATGCTCGAAGTTGGGTAGGAGGTGTTATTTGTATTCGCAATCGAATACGAATGGCATAAGTAATGCCCGGGGTTCCTATCCTGCCCGATTGAAATTAATCCCGAATCTTCTAGTATTAATGGAGAATATTCGCAGATTTGGAAATACCATTATCCTTATGTTAGAAGGCATAAAGGACATGTTGCGGAATCGCTCGCATTTTAAACGAGTGCGAGGGAGACGACAGGTGCTAGATCGTTCTCTTCGCGAAATATAGCTTGTTCCACCCCATTCGGCCGACCGGAGAGCAAGACGGACCGTGCATAGAAATTAGCTGCAATGCCCAAACGACACCCTACCGTAACGCGAGCATCACGCCAATCTTATAAATTTAAACTCCTGTTATTTATAAAATCATAATGTTACGGGTAAACATTGGCAAAATTACTTCTCTATATTCGCCTTTCCTACCCTCCTTTCCAACTCAGTAACTGTTCTATCAGGGGTTTTGATTTGTTTCCCTTTTATCGACGTTTTACTTGAACTTATTTCCTGCGTCATAATGCAGCCGGCCTTTACTCGTTAAGGTGATTGATAACAGTACATACATATAAATTTGGCCCCTTTAATTATTTAAAAAATCCGATATTCGCTAAAAAGAATATTTTTGTAGTCATAATTCACAAGGTTTTATCTTCGTCGTAAATAAACGACCCTAATAATTAAAAGTTTTTCTCGCTTATAAAAAGATAGGACAATGTGCTAAAAAGGCCCCGCTTGAGTTTCAACACCCTCGATCTTTGGAATCTGACGCTTTAACGGTTATTCCTCTCTACTATAACTTACGAGATTTGTAAGTACACCTGAGTGCTGTGACATAAACACCATATGTAATTTAAGATCTAATCAAATTCGGTAGTTGCACCCTCGCGTATCCAGTTGAGGTACAAAACGGCAATTTACACTTGTCAATGTATTAAACATCGTAAATCTCGGAAAACATTCCGTTTCAGGATATACCTCTGTATTGCATAGTTTTCTTTTTTACTTTCATTGACTTTAGAGAGTTGTATAGCGTCAAGCGGCTCCAAAGAAAAAGAATTGATATACGATTGGATTCTCTTGAAAGCTATTTTTTGTAAGCGGTACTCCAACGATATTTTTTCGAAGTTTATGTTAGACATATGTTACGTCTCGCCTTCGGATGGGTTGCAAAAGCAAAGCTCCTTCGTCGATAATAGCAATTAGACGTATAGCTTTTATATCATCTAAATCGCTTTACAAATGTGCGAAGACACCTTTATATTATACAGTTTAGAACCGCGCTTTTACAATCTAAAAAGTGTAGGTACTTACTATACTGCTAATTTTAGTAGTCTTTCGGAGTTTCTTGGCATTTTTTATGCTGATCCATTAGCACTGTTTCCTAATCCATTTCCAATTTTTAACACAATATATTAATTATAACCTTTGTACCCTACAGGTAAGGTGTATACAGGGTGGTGACTTGCGTCACGCATCATAGGGATTTCAATGTAAAATTCATAACATGCCATTATTGGCTCCCCAAATTATCTTAGAGCAAAAATGTATTAAGGTTTTTTGTAGGAAAAAAATTTTTACGTCAATTAACCGTGCTAGTTTTCAATTTTTTGCATAATAAAGACGGAAAATTGGAAAATAAAACCCACATCTTTTTCAATAATCTGCGATGCCATGGAATTTTATAATACAAAAATTACGCCAATATCCGTCATGCCATGGAATGTCTGCTATAAAACAAATCAAATTTTATCAAAAAGTATTATATTTAGAACAGCGAATTCAACATAAAGAAAGACCAAATTACTAAAAACGGTTTCCTAATATAACAATTTACAATAAATGTTCGAATAAGTCACCATTAACTGCAATAGAGTAACCCAGTCGATCATAAAATCCATTTCGAACTGCTGCTAATTGATAACTGGATAAGCATCTTTTTGTTTTAGAAAATTCCATGGCATTGCAGATTATTGAAAAAGATGCGGGTTTTATTTTTCCAATTTTCCGTCTTTACATGAAAAAAATTGAAAACTAATACGGTTGATTGGTGTAAAAAAAATTTTTCTACAAAAAATCTTAATACATTTTTGCTCTAAAATAATTTGGGGAGCCAATAATCGCATTTTATGAATTTTACATTGAAATCCCTATGATGCGTTACGCAAGTCACCACCCTGTATATATTTACACGTCTGTATATAAAGGAACGGGCCCGTGGACCATAACTGCCCTTTGGAATAATGTGTTTGACGACAGTATAGAAGATAATTAATCAAATTTTCGTGGGATGATGGGTAGGATTATCAAAATTGTTTTATTTGATTCATATGTGTGCATTATGTTTTGAAAGTATCAACGTATCCCGGATCAAGCGGGATTCCATGGGTAACTTGGTTATTATTGAAGTATAGGGGACAATTTCGTTTAGAAAATTTAAAAAACCGTACCCGATTAAAAGTTATTTGCCGATTTACAAAAAGTTCAATATTTCTACAATTATAAAATTTATAAAAAAAGTCCCAAGAGCGCATTGTCGGAGGAGAGTATTTACAAACGGCAATCGGGACGTATGGTATAGTAATATACCCATTGGTGATGTAAAAACTTGCAGTGCGAATATCTCGAGATTGGAATGACCGAGGAGAGTAGTCACAATGGGCTATTCAAACATCTCGACTAAGCCTATCTAATGGTAGAGTCAAAACTTTAACTGCGAATATGTCGAGAACAGAGTGTCGGAAAATGTTACTCGCAAAGAGCGATTGGGCCGTAGGGGTATTAAAAAATATCTGCCCAAAAGTTGTGCACAATTTTTACTTATTTAAACATGTGCCATATTGGATTTATACTAGTAAAGATGACTATTTCCACCATTTTTCATGTGAGCCTGAGTTCATCTTTTTGGTCAATTTAACAATTAACTATTCTTTAATCGATCATAGTTTAACACACCCCATTCATTATTCAACAATTAATATTATATTATTATAATTCGCCGATATAACTAAAGGTAAGATTAGAATTACACTAAGATACAGTCCGCTCATTTACAAATTATTTAATTAATCGATTACAAAACTCCATCTCTAATTATTGTGAATTTAGGATTTCGAAAAACATTCGTTGTATCCTCTGTATAGTTTTACCTATACGGTGTGTTTGCTATTATCTCAGAAACTAAGCCGAATTGATGGACTAAATGGACCCGTTTCAAATAACATATTTTATGTTTCAATGTTTTTACTTTACACACGTTGTGTAGTAAATTTTATATAAAGGACCATACGCCTATACGAAATGCTTTTTTAAATTAATTGAATAATTTGGAAAAATAAAATGTATATAGTACTTTACACAATAAATTGCTATTTGTAAAGGAAAAAAGACCCACTATTTTCAAGATTCGCTTAAATAAAGCCTAAACCTTACTTAATGCGCAAAAGCTCTCTAAAAATGGATACAAGGTGCGCAAGAATTAATTTCAAATCTCGCGCGCAGTTTATTTTTTTATGTGGGAACATTCACCGAAAAAGAAATTACATCCCTAAGAAAAAAGCCTCTTGGAAATTTATAGTTTTGGGGTCTGTGTTTTCAATTAAACAATTTTAACAACCTTAAAGGTCTCCCTCGTGAGCCCTGACATCTCTGGTTTCAATTAAGAAATTGTATTGGAAATTGTGTTAAAAATTTTATCAGAAATTTAAAAAAAGTATTGCCAACCTTAAGAAACACAGGTATCCCTTCCAGAACCCTTTCAAACACCTACCATCTCCGAAACCGTATTGGAAAACCAGGTGTTTCCAGAAATATTTTTTTAAAGCATTCCTATGAATCTTCTTCAAAATTATCTTATAAATTCACATTGGAAACTTTTTTAATTTAATTTAATCAAAAATTGTCATTCGCATGAATGCGCACACTTTTTAAGGGCAAGTGATAATTTAGAAATGGTATAAGTATTATTATTAATTATTAGCATTACTTATTTTGTACCTACTATATATTCCAAATACGTCTTACAGTCTACCAGAGCCTACTATAACGAGTAGTAGTAGTTATAGTAGGCTCTGAGTCTACTCATCCGTGCGTACGACGATGGTACATTATGTCTGTACTTAAATTTATTTTCACCGGCTTTCCCTGTCCGCTTATACGGAACGACTATAGTTGCAAATATTCCAAAGTACAAAATTGAATAGGTACAAACAACTAACAAGTGCATATCTGCACATTGAAGGAGTAGTTATAATAACAAAACCGAAAGAAAATCCGCTAAAAAGTCAGAAAGTAATTAATGCTCAATGTTGATCACAAAAAAATGCTTTGTCGAAAAAGACAAATTGTCGCAGTAAACTAAAAGTTTTAAACGGCAGGGAGAGAATCTCGACAAAAGAGCCACAAGCGTGGCACAAAACGAGCGCGCGGTTACAGGAATCTTTGCAGTAGTTTGTAATTTGCCTGTAATTGCAGGTAAGTATAATTGCTTGAGATAATAAACGAAACTGTTTATTTCGAAGCCAGGCCGGCATAATGCGATCTTTCTCAGATTGCAAATATCAAATGTGATTCTTGCTCTCTCTGCACCAAAAACGGTGGTGCTTGAATGAGAATTTAAAGGCAAACGTTTATTATATATTATATTGTAGTATCTGCAGCGATAATCTGGTGCTACGTGAGCAGAGCGTCGCGGCGCGTGCAAGCGAGAGAGATCCTCTCGCGAAGAGGCAAGTGTGTCGCGCCTCGTGCGTGCAAGGAATTAATAATAGGGAGCAAAGGGAGTAAATATGACGACGGTTTATGTACGAAAACTTTGGCTAAACGATTTTTTATTTTTGGGGTGCTTTGGGAGGACTTCTTTCCGAAATGTTTTCAAACTTTTAAACGGTCCAGAGTATCGCATTACGTCGTGCTAAAGGTTTAAACTACATCTATTACGTTAAATGCGGCATTTGGAAGAAATTTATAGGACTAGTTTTAGAAACGCAGGTTTTTATTCCTTTTATACCCAGAAACTACGCCATCGCTTCAGACCATGGATTTCAACGTTATATAGAACTTGTTTGTATATTTGTTTTGCTGTTTTAAATGGAAATCAGTTCGATTATAGAATACCAATAATGTCAGTTCCTCTTAATGTATTCACGAGCACAAACAACCACTCTATTGAAGGTCTTCGAGACGGATTTCATATATACCATCAAGCTTAAATTTCGAAAACAACTGAATTTTAGTCAATTTTCCTCTAATCTTATTTATCACTTTGGTTCATATACAAGTTAAAGATCCACAATTTGCGTTCGTTGAAAACGTACTGCAAAAAGGATTATTGTTTTCAATACAAGTACCTACTAGTGAATACCTTTAACCCGAGTCATCGAGTATAGAGTGTATTGTTTTTACTGTAGCAAGAAACATGGGTCATTAACCTCAGCGACAGTAGTGTTCATTTGGAATTATCAAATAAGGTGGTGGATAATAGTTACTGTTATATATGTCGGTTGTTTTGGTTGCTTAGCAGTGTTACTTAGTTACATATTTATTATTTTTCAATTAGATTGTTTTTAGAGATGCTGCTCTGTTCGAAATTAATAAATTGAATCAAGAAAATACAATAATTATGTACAGTTTATGTACAATTGAGGTACCACGAACCCAGAACATACAATACAAAAATTAACAGTTACCCTGTCTAATTAGGGTACCTTCTGATATGTCTTGAGGGAATAGAAAGAATATATAATTGTACGTATGTTTTTGAGGAAAATTCTTTTCAATTACGGACCTGAGGATCAATACCTAATATTTAGAAACCCTTTATGACAGATAATTTGAAATTATTCATGAGGCATGCTTCTCTAGTGCGCCGAAGAAAAATCTCCCGCATGGTATCTACTATCGCTAAAGAGTGGTCAGTAGGGAAATGGTTGGTATATTATTTAGAAGGTATTTAGGGATTGGATTACAAGATCGTTTTCCACGTAAACGTTTCTTGATTCTTGGCAAAATAAAAAGTCATTAGCGTTCAATTCGAAATATCAGGGTGAATGATCGCGAGTTTCTATTTGTGAGCTTGCAAAGATTCAGTTGTACGAGGATCATCAACATTACAACATTTCTTTCTGTTCCTGCACACTTTCCGTAACGAGGATAATTCGTCCGCACACCGAGCAGAACCAATTCTTCTCCTTCCAACACTCCCATATTTCCATCCCAGCATTTTTCTGCAATTTCTTCAGCATACATATGGAAATGAATTCCTCTCCCGAATCCTCATTGCTGCTCCATGTCACATATAAAGTCTCCGTCTTGTTCTTTAGACTTCTTAGGTCGATTTTGTTGCGATAATACGAGATGACTCCATTGCGCCGATTTTCACACATATTTCTTCTGTTGGGCTTTAAATCGCTATTACTATAAAGCTTTTGGGCCTTATGGACAGTGTATGATGCCACTAATTTCCCCGACCCAATGACTTGAATCATCTAAAACCTTATTTACATGTTTTGTAACCCTTTTGCAAACCGCATTTCATTTCTCGGGTTGTCCACATAAATTCGTCGTAGGTAATTTATTATATTGCAAGCGCGGGAGCCTCTTCTATAGTTTTGGATAATTGATCAAAAATTTAAATTTAAATTTTAGTTTCTCTATTTTCTTAGATCTTGTGTGTAAATACTTCGGTAGGTGTAGTTTTACTGTAAATGTAAAGATAATAAAGATTTTTTTCACTTTTTTTCTTTTTTCTTTATAAGTTATTGATCAATCGTATAGGTACCGTATAAACATTCTGTCGCTTCTCTTAAAAAAACACCAGTCCACGCCTGACGTATCTTCTTTAAAACTTTTTATTATTTTGCCTTTTACTTCAAGATACGCCTTTACCAACACCCTCATGTTTATTCTGGTTAAAAAAACCAAGTAGCCAAAAATTAGATTCATCTCCCAAACGCAGGCATTTGTTTGTTGTTAATACTTACTATAGTATTTATACGGCCGAATTATTTTAATTTACTTGAGATATTAAATAATGTTTTGCCATATGTATCGTACATTTTGCAATGGTCTTATACTATAAAGGTCAAAATTAGAGGTATTGGCCAATTCACCCCTGTACCTGTACATGTGTACGGGGTTGAAAAATACTGAACCTTATGTAGGCATAAAAAGAGAATTTGTGCATACTGTAAAGAATGGTTGGTATTTTTAACAAGGACAGTAGCTAATTTAATGGGCCCAATTGTTGGTCAGAACTCATTATTAAGATTCGACAAATCTACTGTAAACTAATCTTTCATTAGAAACGTCTCTCTGTAATCTACCCGTACGGTCATAAGGGGTGGCATGGCCACATTCAGTCTGACTGGTTGTCTTTTGCGCTCGCTCGCTTTTACGCCGCGTGCACGTGTATTATTTAGGATACACATCCAGCCTCGGCCCTAGACTAGAACCCTCGGTCAGTAGATCAACCACCGTCTATCTATGTCTCTCATTGCCCTCCCTGCGAACACACCTGCAGGTCGAGATCACCGCCTAACTGTTTTTGTTCGCAATGAGGCCTTAGATTTTTCGTATTGGATCAACACCATGATCTATTCGAGCAAATATCTGCCAGGAGTTATACATAACAATAGCCCAACAACAAAGCACGGGCAGCATGGACGGCCTGCACAATTCACTCACCACCTACAAGTGGGAGGCACTCACAATCAAGGGCTATTATACTCCAAACTCACTAATACTTCCGATGCCCTACTTAGCATCACTTACGATCGTTACCAGTGCGCGTATGCCTTAACACGATTCCTTAAGACCTTTACAACCATCTGTGCAGAATCGCGCATACTTGACCAGTCAGCTTGCCACATTTCAAATAGGGGTTCGTTGACACCATATAAAATATCGTTCTTTACCTCCAAAAATTCGGGCAATCAAACTTGGTCCCGCTTAGGTACCACCAGGGACTTGGTGATTTATGTTCATGCAATCTATCAGGTAGCTGATGATATAAGATTTTTTTCTTTAGTTCGCTAGTGCAATCACGTATGCCGCTCAAGCTCAAAACTGACGGCTTAGAGCTTAGCCTTTTCATTGCTACATTATGATGCATGGTGGGTCATTTTACTTCCTCATCTATTATAAATAAAAAACTGGCTCTTATGTATGATGGTTACTTGGAATAAAATAACTGAAAGAACGCACACTTTGGGGCTCACCCCGCCATTTTTTAAACATGTTATGCTGTTACGATTTTCGGCATACGGAATATCAGAATGCTGTATTGTGTTGAATTATTAAAACTCATCAGTACCCAATCTTCAATTTCAATAACTTGAATAACCAAAATGGTTAAATTAAATCTCGAATTATTTCCAAAATAGGGAGCACTTCGAAATAAGTGTATAAATTTTGAAAATTGAACATCCACTCTCAGGTCCTTTATTAAGTTCATACCTACTTTTAAATTAATAGTAGATAACATGTTACAGCAACTGCAAAATCCAATAGGTACGTTTGGAAAAATTGTTCTGGGTGCACATAGAAGAATTGACAATTTATAATACTGGATCAATAAAGTTATTTTTTTCCTAATCGAAAACTCGGTAAGGGTTGATTTGACCTTATAAAGTTAACAAGAAATTCGGTTCAATCCCGTAATTATTTACTTACTTACTTATTTAGGTAGTGCAAATTTTGTCCAATACATACATTTACATTTTATACTGAATGCGAAAATATATACCTTTTGAACTAAGTATTCCATTTTTCTCACTGAATCATGCCGAAAAAACGAATCAGGTCTTTTATTAACTTGTGTTTTTGTTTTCGAATAAATATCGCTTAATGGTCACGAATGGGGCTGAATTTAAGACAGAGTTCATTCGGTCTGAGAGAAAAACTAAATGGTTAGTTTTTTATGCATTCGTCGAGGCGCATAACATGTATACTTATATACAACCTATATGACCTACTCCAACAGGTGGTAGAACATTTTGTTGTGAAAATCTGTAGAAATAAATCTGACATATTATTTAGAAGTAACTTTTTATTTAGTCAAGTCGAGTTTCCTTGTGCATATAAAAGTTTTATGAAAAATTAGGTTCTGCGAGAGCGGAGACACGAAAAATATAAAAACGTGCGTCGAAAGACGAAAAAAGGGTCAAGAACAAGGACTGCGTTCTCCTAATTAAAAATTGTTTATTCAAAAGTGAGAATCGATAATTACATAAGTTGAAGCGGGAGTACGGAGAAAGCGGAGCTTTAGAATAAGGCGCGAATCGCGTGGTGTTAATGGTACGCTCATACACCAAGCGTACGTTACCTATACGACCGTAAGTCGATACTTAGTATTGCGCTCGCCTGAACTCACAACTAGCTACCATTTTTTGTTTGTTTTTCTTCCCCTGTAAACAACATGCATGCAACCCTCCTGGCCCCGTCGGTCTTCTTGCTTTAGTACAAATATACTACAGTATTGATTTATTTACCCCATCCCTCGCAAACGGCACGTAAGGATACACAGCAGTTGTGGACAAACGTTATTTCACTGTATGTCGCTCGAAACCGTTCTCTAATAATTATTTGTTTGAATTCGAAAGTGTTTTTCAGTGGTGCACGCTTTCGTTGGACCCCATCTCTTTCTCTTGCATAGAAGATGCGGAAACTTCTGAAATCACCGTTTTCCGAAATACCACATTTAAGTGTTTTAAAACTAGCGTTCCAATTCTACACATGAATATCCAACGAGGAATGCGTCTACGATTCAATGAATGGTTTGTTACAACTAATTTGATCGCACTCTACTTTTTCCAAAAGTAAAATTAATCATTTAAGCGCACTCTAAATATATAAAAGCACCAGAGAACACTGATCAATACAGATAATCAAAAGTGGTTAGTCAGATCTGTTTAGTTTTTGTCTGCGAGGGAATCTGTTATAATTTACTCCATTTTCAGCTATAGAAAGTTTGGTGTGAGACATCATCGGCGGAGCGTGTCATTATAAAAACACGAAAGAACATTAAAGCGCGTTGGAAACTTTTGCCGATGGTTACTTCATTAGGGTTGGGCGGGCTTAATCGCCGTTCCACCATCCGCCTCGAGGTTAGACGTAATATTCCCTCCGCCGTAGCAATAACAATCTACACAAAGATTACAATAAGAACTTTGGACCAAAAATGCACTGCAATCCGAGATCTCCACCGCTCTTCTTGAATTCTCAGTGTATAAGCAGATTTAAAACGGCAATATGCAAGTTACGCTCTTCCACTATAGTTTAATAGCTTTCGTCGAATCCCTCAAAATAGTCCGAATTAAGAATTCGCAATTAAGTCAATATCGATTTTTGCATTAGACAACCCTACCGTTGTAAAAATAGGGTATTCCAGTCGATTATGTGTGTACCTACATGAAAGGGAGTGTGCCCCGATAAAATTGTCATCGTCTTTGCAAAGTAACAAAGATGGAACGGTATCGGTTGTGTGAAATTCTAATTAAACATTATGGTACCCTAAAATTATTGTGATAACTTCTGCAGAATCTTGGAAGAGCACATTAAAATTTACGATCCGAAAGTTGGTGCGTTGCGGGCTTCGCCAATCTTCTATCTAGAATAATAGCCGTGTCATTTGTGTATATAGTAAGGGATCCAGGACCGGGTTACTGCAATCTTCTACTTAAACGCGATTCATATTTCATAAACGCTAAACGACATCTAATTTTATCGTAACAATTTTCGGTATTCCTATTTACTTACTATAGGCGGGTCATGTACGCGCAATGTTCAGGAATGACGCATGTTTTAGTGCGCGTTTTACCTACACCTCTCTTCCCGTTACCCTTACCTACTTCTTCTTGCTGTTACTACACAATTAGCTTCGGCCTAAGGGAACAATCATCTTGCAACTTCGACGATCTCTCCCTCGAACGAGCGGGTTATAGCCATCGCCTAAATTACAGACATGTATATTGAAAGACGTTTACTCGCACGAGTCCAAAACTTGGTAAAACTTGCGTTGGAGAATGTAGTTTCGTGCCAAAGTGCTACACGTAGAATCACTTCTCTCTGTCAAATGCTCCGATTCTGATATGCACAACTGGGATACTAAATAAACCGAACCGAACGACTAGGAACAATGTGTGCTACCTTGCGATCCATGCTCTAGGGACGTGCCGTTGTATTTGTACTTTTACATTACTAACTAACCACTTGGCTGTTGTTAAAGTCGAGTTAACTTTAAGTTTGCTGACTTGTCATACCTACTGTTTCTTGGCAAACATGGGCCCACAACCTCGATGCTTATGTTACTTACAGGAGGTAACAGTACATACCTCCAAAACAAGATTCTCAATTACAGTTTAATTTGCCTAAATACCCAGCAACAAACTTTCAGCATTATACTCAAGTTTATACTAAGACCCAATTAAGTTATTTGGCATGACAACGTATTCAAAATAAACTTTTTAGGTTAACTAATGAGTTACGCGTTCGCTAGTAATTTATGTTAAACAAAGAGTTAATATGATTATTATCGTTATTGATGTTAAATTTCCTTGAGATACACAACATGTTTTTTACATGCGGCATTGTTTACACGATGCATTTTTAACTGCAGCGAGCCAGCGAAAGGTTTAAGCTTTAACATGCTTGATGTCAGTGGCGGTTTCTCAATAAGTGCACATGAGCACGTGCACTCCCAAAAATCATTTTAAAAAAACGAAAACAATAACAATTCTATTTATGTATTTAACATTCTTGCACGTTCGTATCTCGCAATAAAAATAGTTCACTTATCTGTAATGCAAAACCTAACGGGTACACTGACACACCGCTGAACGTGTATTAAGAATTATTCCCATTCCGCCTTCCTGTGCAGTGCACGATTAGCTACGATCTCGGATTCGTTCAAACGCTACGTCGCCTTTCCCCGTGCGCCCCGCGAAGGTCCAAGTTGTAAAGTATAGCAAGAGCACACTCTCATTGTGTACCAGTATTCGCCGGACTGCGAAGTAGAGCGTGTTGATCGTTTCGGTTTTAACAAGTAACGTTGCGACGTTACCGTTCATTATTTAAAGACAATTATTAAATTTAATTTACTAAAATTAGAAGATCAAATTAAAATAAAAAATGCGGGTCGCCCAAAACCGAGTTTGGAAATATCGAAAATCAATAAAGGAAGAATAAACGATCGTTTAAAATAGACATGTATGACAACCTGACTGGTTATGCGGGTTGTACCTTTAACAATAGTCTATTGTTTTCCGTGTTTGTTGTTTGATGATGAGCTCGGTGATGAGGCATCAGAATGGACAAAGAATGGCGTTACAGACTTAGTCCATTTATCCGAAAAAATTAAAAAATATCAATCTTCAAAGGCACATCATATATCTGCTAAATTGAGATTTAATTTATTAGGTAAGCAAGATATAAGGCAGCAGTTAAATAGTGCATACCGTTTGAGTATCGAAAAACGTAATGAGGAAGTAAAAAAGAACAGGTATGTTTTATCCAAAATTATAGACCGTATAAAATTTTGTGGTGCTTTGGAACTTTCTCTCCGCAGCCATCGACAAATCGAGAAAATTCAAATCAATCAAATCAATACGCTTTTTTATGCCATTTAATAGGCCCAAAAAACTTCGTGTTGCAGTGACACTCAAAAAATTTTCGCCTCCGGCTTTTTGCCCGTGGCCCCATTTTTAAATTGTGCACCCCCAAGACACACCACTACGCGCCGCCACTGCTTGATGTACTGTACTTTTACTACTAATATCACAATAATTAATCTAGTATTAGCTTTCAAAGTGCTATGAAAAACATACTTCAAATTGCATCTTATAAATACCAAAACCACCAATTTGTAATAATTGATTGAAGAAGCCAAAATGAAGAATTATTTAGAAAACGTGTTTTTTATAATGTTTGGGAAGACGCTACCGAAACGTAAGGGAAACCTGATTCCTCAAAATCAATTGTTGTTAAAAACTAAAAGCGCGAGTGCATTTTTGAACTAAAGGGCTCTGCAGAATCCAAATCTGCTTGTTGCCTCCGTATACTTAAAATACAAGATGCATGGCAGTTAAATGAAATGTGTGAATATACAACGACAAATTTGTTTCATGAACTGGCGTTTCTGCTGTTTTGGAGCAAAGGATTTCAAATATATAGACATCGGAAATCGCTGTGATAATCGTAAGTGGCTTAAATATCGGTCCAAAGAGAGTAAATTTCCAAGCTACCCGAGGCTGCGTGGTTTCGTCTTCACAGTGAAATTCTACAGTTTGATTAATTTTGCTTTGGTTTATGTTATACATCTCCATTTACGCCAAAGCTTTACTAACGATACGTTGCGCATATTTTATCTAGCCGAAAATATGTTCAATAAATTTAATAGTTATATCTCTTGATTCTTATTTAGATTTCTCTACGTGTGTATGGCGTTTGTAGCATGACCTTGGATTTGCTTATCCTCCCAGTGTTCAGAGTATTTTTTTCTCATTACTCGTACTGGTGTAGTATTATTTCACCAAGTTAAGTTTTCATTTATTTTCGCGCTGCCTTAATTTTTTATTTATATAATTTTTACTTTTCTGTGGTATTTGCAGTTTTATTTCTAGATTGGAATAATATTATTATTATTATTATTATTATTATTTTTTCTTCATTTGGGCATCGACTACTGAGGTCATTAGCCACTTACCACTTTAAGTAATTACTATCATACTTTCAAAAGCAAATTTATGTCTTTCATAAAACTAAGTATTTTCCTCCTATTATCGGTTTCGTTGTTAAAACATTATTATTATTATTATTATTATTATTACATCAAACAAAATCAGTCCAGAATTTTGAAGAGAGATATGTGTGCTCGAGGAAGAGCATAATTTTTCTCATCTAATTTTCAAGATTTAAATGTCAATTCTGAAATTGGGTTACCAGGAAAAATATTGCTGTACAGAAATTTGTTGTACGATGAAAGTAAAGCTATGTATAACAGTTTGAAATTTATGCGTTCTGTTTGCGCCACCCTCTATAACCAAAGGAGCGCAATTTTTCCCTCTTCGGGCTATAATCCTAATATTTATTTTTCAATCGATCTAAAACAAATCGGCTTTCTATGAATTTTAGAGGCAAGACTCTACTTTTTGTTATATTTCTTTGGTAGTTAGGTAGACCACTGTATCAACAACATAATCAAAGTAGCGTAATTTTTCTTTTATGCCATCTTGCTAGGCTATAATCTGTCAACAATGCTTATTTTTTAATCGATCTAAAACAAGTGGAGTACTAAATTAAATTTGCAAAAATATGGAACCGGCGAACCTGGTCCAGCGAACAATATATTAATTTCAGAGAACGCGATGTTTAACGTCGAGTTAACTTTAAGTAGGTACGTGAATTAGGAATAAAGTTACCAAGTATTTTAAATTTAAACACGAAACCAGGTACCAAATTGTTGACAGAACAGCTTCTTATATCAAACTTTTGTTTGTGTTGATTACCAATACGTATTACAAATCATTCATGTATCGTCTACAGTAAAGCAACATTGCTCTCGATTATTATTTGGATGGGTTCCACCTTGTTATTTTACGTGGGTTTTGATTCACTTCCAATATCTATACACCGTTTAAAATATATAAAAATAATATGGGATTGCCCCAAAAACTATTGAACATTATTCATTAACGTTCGGTTTTGGTATTGATTATATAGAAATGAGCAAAGGTGTAGAACCAAGTAAACTATTTCTCTCGAGAGATCAGAATGAAATTTGGCCGATATATTCTAGTAAATTCTGTATTTGCTTTAAATGTTTTTAACAACTTTGAAGTTTCGGTTTGACCGGAAGTAACGTCTATTTTAAAATGTCAAATGAAGCAAGCATTCAAAGAAATGGAGGCATCCGACGAATCATTAGAATCTGAAGAGAATGAAAAATCGAAAGAATTCGAAGAATGACGAATCATAAAGACCAGACCGATCTGCAAAATCTAAATGAAAAATGCAAAATCTGAATGAACTGAAAAGAAAAACAATTTCAGATTCTTATCCGTAGAATCTGAAAGAACGGCTTCACGTGGAAGCGTGAAATTAAAAAGCCGGGTTCCAAAAAATTTAGAAGAATGGAAATTTTAAAATAAATTTCGTGAAATTCTGCATTGAGGCAGGCTGTCATGAGATCCTGGGCCTGAAGGGCCGCGGTTACAATTCGCCTTTCTCTTGCATAAATTTAAAAGAGAATAACAATGAAATTCTATTTATTACATAAACGGATAAACTCGAAAAATACCCAAATAACTTATACTATAGTTTACTTAATAATATATGGGGGGTGGTTATTGGAAGGAAAATGCAAAAAAGGTAGGATGTTGAACGGAGACTGACGTCGTGCTTGGAGCTTTCATACGCAAACGTTTCGGCGGCTTCTTGTTGAACTAATTACTGAGGTGGCGGTTCATCTTTGATTTGGTGGCGGTTTGTTTTTGATCTGGTGGCCCGTGGTTGCGGATGGCCTTGTTTTCACGAACTCGCCGTAGAGGAACTGAACACGTGTGCCTGCCGATATTAGCGACTGTTCTCTTGCGTGGTGCCTGCCGGTATTAGCGATTGTTCCCTTGCGTGGTGCCTTTCTCTTGCATAATAAATTTAACATACATATTTAATTCTTATAACAACCTTCCGCAACGCTGGCTCAAACTTAAAGGAAAGAGTAAGGTACGAACGTTTTCCCGGAGGGGGAACTGGCCTTCACAAATTCTAACTGAAATTATACATACTCGATCTAAATACAGGGTGTCACCATAACAAACGGAAGAGTCCAAAGGACATGAAGAAACTGAATAATTAGAACAAGAAATGAAAGATTTTGAAGAATCGGAAGAATTTGAAGTTAGGTGACTGAAGAAGCTGCAAATGTAAAATGCGCATACTTGTTGTTTTTTTGCCTCGTTTTTTGCATAATAAATAATAATCCATCTTTTTTTAATTTAATTAAGTATCTCTCATTCCGTTCTGAAAGGGTCGCTATCTTGCGTCAAAGCGTCACGGCCGAGCCGGTTGAATTTTCCAGTCCGCCACTGCCGGAACCAACCGCCTGCATAGTACCGACTCTTACTATTCTAAAGTATAATGGGTATAGTAATGTAAATACTGGTTAAGTGATAAAAGATAAGTCAACTGTATGTTACCCCATCAGTATTTGCTCACGCCAGCGACATTGATCCGGTAATAACCTCAACATTTTTGTTGCTGCTGTTGACATATTCATGTTGACTTGACGTCAGTAGTAGGTAATTAACGTGTTACTTGGTTACGATTTACATACTTTGACGCTGCTATGGTCGTGCTTGTGAGCCTACAGGATTACATTTTGCATTTAACAAAATGAATGAAACTCTGCGACATATATGTTATATTTTTTACACTCGCTTTTTTTAAAGAATATCTAATTAATTACACCGAACTTCAGAAATTGACATAGATGCGGAAGCTGTTGACAAATAATTTCAGAAATAACAAATAGGAAGTGGAGGAAATCCCTTGATGACCCTCTACACCCCAACGTAAACGTTAACGTAAACAAGCCACATGTATACTCAGAAATGAGACTAAACTAACCTATTACGTTCAGTTCTGTAATTGTGGTATCAGCAGTATACACAGCGAAGGGCGAGAAGATCAGAACTTCCAACTTCGCCCCGAAGTGCAATCACTTCAATTATCTACTTATCGATAAACACTCACTGCAGTTTTTCCCTTGTAAAAAAGATTCCTCTTTGTGTTCGTGTAAATTTTATAATGAAATTCAGTTTTCTTATTGGGAGGAATAGCAATTTTTAGTTCACGAATTCTTAATTCTCGCTTATTAAAAAAAGGCCTAAATTTGATTTAGGGAAACAAACGTCGATAGAAAATAATAGGGGTATTAACTTGAGATCGATTTGGAATTTCCGCAATTTCATGCATGAGGCATACATTGACGCCTACTAAATTAAGCATAACAAATTTGGTGTTTAAGCTAAATTGGTTATTCTTAACATTGTAAAGTGAAAACTAAAGCTTTTGTAAAGTGGATGAGACTAAATCTAACTTGATAATAATAATCAATGAATGAATGACTTATTTGTAAGATATAACGCTGCAATTCCCAGATGCCTCAAATATGATGACCGATGGCCAAACTGCACATGTATCATCTCATGCATGCATTAGAAATTCGTTCATATAAATCAATTGTTGTACAATTATACTCGATCAGTAGATCATACCTAATCAGTGGTATGGGGTTGGGCGAGAAGACCACTTCACCGCATGTCTAAATAACTAACAAGTATTATCTCATTATTTGCTTATTTTAATAAATATCTCTTGTTACATTTATCTACATCTCTTTTTCTGTTTACAAAACTAACACATATACTCAATTTATATATTATAAGTAATAATGTACGAATATCGTCCCTTCTGGTTCTGTATCAACAACAAATATTGCAATAACGTCTGAATAACACTTATATTCTTCACAACAAGAAAACATGTGGAAATGCGTAATATTAATCAGTGCAACAATCAAATAAATAAAAAACACCACAAACGTAGTAGTTTACATTTGCGCAATATTCGTTGAACTCACTAAATGAATAAAATGCATTTGGAATCAAAAACGATTTTAGTTTTCTTTCTTTGAAGGACAGGAAGTCGTAAGAATTTTATATCTGGAGAAATGCTTAATCAATGCGATAGATTTTTCCACGCTATGATAGGCAAGGTCAAAGTCTTAGTTGGTGGATCTTAATGTAACAACCTTGACGTTGTCGGTATATGTTTCTTAAGAACGATGAAGTAAGTGCAATAGGTACTTAATTTACGGAATCGATATGTGGTATTTAATTTACTTATTAGTATGTCTTGCATGTGAGACGTAATCAAACGGCTTTGATACATCAATAAACGCTGAGCATTGTCGAAACACCTTAATATGTCAGTGATAACAGCACTGTTTGCATCGCATGTGCTTTTCCTTTTTCAAAAACCGTTTTATGGCTATACAGCAGTTCATCGATTTCGACAAAGCAGGATATTTACTTATACATATAGTAGTTTTTCAATAATCTTACCGAAAAAAGGAATAATTGACCTCGGGAGATAGTTATTCTTATTATAATATTATTTTTTCGTCCCTTTTTTAACGCAGTTGGGGAAAATGCCAGATTTTATCACAGCATTTATTAGTATGTTAATTTAATTTAATTCCTTCCCTTCCCCATACCTAATCTTCCTAGCCGTTCGTTTAGTGAAGATTTTGAGTTTCGTACTTACTAAACACAGACTTCAACCTAACTGAAGGATATAATTTCGCCAAGTTTCTGTTTGAACCATTTAATTTTCGAAGCGTTCCGCATATAGTGTATTATGTATGTCCGAGTTTCTCTTGAGAAAGCTCCTGTGCAGAAGTCCAACTACTGTGTCCATAAGAAGGAAGAAGCTTTAATTTCGATTCCATTCCAAGTTAGCCAGTGCGTCAATAAACCGTTGATTGCCTTTGCCTTGGGACGATGTATTATGCATTTAGATTTTTTGTACTACCTTAAAATCTTAAAATTGTCTACTTGTATTTGACACATATTCTCACATTGTAATTATTTTCAAAAAAGTTGATGCTCCACGAGTACCACGGAAAATAGTTTAAATAAAACGATAGGATTCTAAGAGAGCACTCATAGCTATATAGTGTATTCTTGTCTTCACTATAAAATAAAGGTTAAAACTCTCCATCTAAGACTACTTATAGTCAAAAACGTTCTAAACTCTAGTTTAAGATAAAACAGGTAATACATATATGTACTTCTGCTGTTCAGCAATAAAATCTTTTCAGTGTTAGTACTCCAACGTGTTTAACATGAATTCTGCTATACAAGGACTCGTACGTTTGTCTAAATCACTTAAATTTACTATTATTTTACATGAGTAGAGAATTTGATTTTGACATAAAGTTGGGATATGGGGGATGGGGGAATTTTAATCACAGATGCTTCTGTTAAAGGCCAACGTATCTCATATTGTAAAGATTAGATGTGTGCATTCTGGGCAGTGCCGAGTTCCTTATTTATGAAGAGATTTCTTTTGAAACTTTAATCATAGATGCTTCTAGTAAAGGCAACCCATAGCATATTGGAAAAACAAGAAGCGCGAATGCGTAGATTGCACAATGCCAACTTTCTTATTTATTGAGATACTTCTTTAAAATTTGAATCATAGATGCTTTTAGTAAAGAAAACATTGCCATAGCCTTTTGGGAAGTACTGATAAATGCATGGAAAATGCGCCAACGTGAGTCGCCTTATTCTATTTAAAAGCGTACGGCGATTGATGGGAATTTCTTGCTATCTGTTAATTTCTACTTTTGTGGCATTGGAGTGGAGTGGAAGTGGATAATTATCAAGCATCCTGCAAAACTTGAAAAAGCTTCTTTGATAAATATTTACCAGGATTATACATCGTCTCGGGAAAGTTTCACTCCAACCACCTGGAGTCTCATTTAGAAAAGATGATGCTGAGGAGGAGGGCTCAAAAAAAGCAGTGTACAACCTTCCTTTTTTACCAAAAATCGACTGCACCAAAATTTCTCGCGAAAACACTTTTTCGGTCGATCTGAGACAATTTTTTGTTCGAGGCAAAAAAAGGCAGTGTATATAACCTTCCTTTTTACCAAAAATCGACTACACCAAAATTTCTCGCGAAAACACTTTTTCTTATTAATTTTGGTGCGTAGTATCCAAAACAATTCGTACTTTTTCGATTAGACCTCTCAATCAAAAGTTATAGACTAGAAACCAATTTCTAAAGAAAATTCAAAGGGCTGTAACTTTTGAACTAGTAGCCCAATCTTGGAACTGTTTGAAATTATGGATTCTACAGGCCACATTCTATAAGAAAATTTTTTTCCGGGTCGAACTGAGACAATTTCTTCTTCGAGGTTCAAAAAAAGGCAGTGTATAACCTTCCTTTTTTACCAAAAATCGACTGCACCAAAATTTCTCGAGAAAACACTTTTTCTTATTAATTTTGGTGCGTAGAATCCAAAACAATTCGTACTTTTTCGATCAGACTTCTCAATCAAAAGTTATAGACCAGAAACCAATTTCGAAAAAAAATTCAAAGGGCTGTAACTTTTGAACTAGTAGCCCAATCTTGGAACTGTTTGAAATTATGGATTCTACAGACCACATTCTATAAGAAAAATTGTTTTCCGGGTCGATCTGAGACAATTTCTTTTGAGGGCCTTTTTTACCAAAAATCAACTGCACCAAAATTTCTCAGGAAAACACTTTTTCTTATTAATTTTGGTGCGTAGAATCCAAAACAATTCGTACTTTTTCGACCAGACTTCTCAATCAAAAGTTATAGACTAGAAACCAATTTTGAAAGAAAATTCAAAGTGCTGTAACTTTTGAACTAGTAGTCCAATCTTGGAACTGTTTGGAATTATTTTGTTTATATTGTTTAATTCAGCCTGATGGACAGGAAATCAACAACTTTTATACATATGCATTGACAATGCATGGATAATTCGTAATTATAACTTTGTACTTTTACACTTCAGATAACATCTACCATATTGTTCATACGGTCACGGAAACCTACTATTATAAATAGAATAATGGAACCAAGTAAATACGTTTGAAAGTTATGTTCATTAAGGCAGGTTGTTAATCTTAAAATGTTTAATTACGCTTTAATAAAATGTATTGACAGAATGAGCACATTTTTCAATTCATTTTTGTTTGTAAAACAAGAAGTAGCATTTCATGTCGGGTGTTTCGGGCCAGGCGGTCTTCTTGGCGTAAATTTGATTGCTTTAAAAATGAAATATCTTATTGTAACGAATTTGTAACGAAAATACATATATCTTTATGTAAAACTGATGTGAAATGAATGGGATGAGTTTAATATTCAGTGGACTACGTTGTTCACTGTAAACCAAAACGGAATTTCAAAAATTTGATTCCTTGTAGTAATGCAGAACTATTTTGTATCTCGTGTTTTTTTCAAAAACACAAAAACAATTTTTCTTCCTCTTGCACAATGCGGAGACATACCGTATGTTAGCGTCGAGATGTTAGCGAAGGCCCTGACCCTAGCGGGACTTGTTCTTGGATAAAGACACCATTGGAATTTGCTAGTAAACATGCACGAGTTAACCCACCCTGACGATACATATCAAAAGTGCCAAATCGGTGAGATTACATTTGATATGGTACTGACTATGCCCAGTTTCAATTTCATGAAATTCGATTCATAAATGACGGAGAGGCCAAATGGTGTGTGTTTTTGAATTGAATGAACTTAAAGTTTGGCATCTCATATTATATTTAGGTTGTTAGGTTCCCAGTTTGAATGTTGTAGAATTCGGTCCAGAAATGGTCGAGATTCCAAACGGGCTCTGTGAATGTTGCATCGATTAGGCTCAAATGAATTAATATAGGTACCTAGTTCTGAATTAAGTGTACCTCCTTGTCCTAACATTCGTTTCTTGCTGTATTCGGAGAATCCGGTTTCGAAAAATCACAACTAACTTCATGAGAGCACCAGATTTTGAATAATTCCTCAAGCTTATATTAACCTATCTTCTTCAGAAGCAATGTACCTCACTGTACTAAAACTTGTTTTGTTTGTACCCCTACCATTTTCGAAAAATACGGTTTTGAATAAATTCCCAAATTACATTAATGTACCTTCTTCAAAGTTTTCATTATACTCCTGCCGTTTGCGTTAAATCTCGTTCCGAAGCATCACAGCTAACTTTACGAGAACTGGTTAAATAAATTCCGAATCTATTAATTTCTTTACGACAGTTTCGAAGCATTCAATGTTTAACGTACCTCAATGTGCCGAAGTCCTTATAACCTTTGAGAAATGTGGTTCCGAGCAGCTTAATCACTTTAAAGAACAATGTCGACAAGTTTTCTCATACAAAATTGAAAAGCAATCAACCCATGTAGTAATGAAAAAGTGAAACATGAATAATTGGCAAATGACAAATGTACCCTTTTGGTGCTCCTATTGCAATACCTTAAAAAAATAAAATTCAATTCACGTATATCCTGCAGTTAATGCATTTGAATAGTTGCTCGGTCAAACCTAATGCGTAGGTATATAACGATCTTGATATTTCTTTTATCAAAATTCACGGTGTCATATATTACAACAAATTTATGTCTTAAACAATTATGAAATGCATGTCCGCGTATGTTTAACAAAATTAACCATTAATGATTTTGGTAACTTGTGTTAATTAGCCAACTCATTTTTTAAACAAGATCCTACTTCTTTTCAGCACTTATCCTGTAAACTCGCCTTGCAATTGTTTAGCAACTCGGTAGTGACCGAATATTAGTAACTTATTTGACGCAGGCAACAGCAAATCGTAGTGCAATTCCAATATCTATAAATCTCAATATCTCACCAAAATGCCATTGCATTACAGAAGTTGAAAACTCAATTATACTCGTAGAAATATTGTGAGTCGACCACCGCGTTTTGATGGGTTAATTTTGACAACCAATTATCTTCAGCTTCTTTTTGAAGAACACAATAACAAAACAACCTAACCACAAATAAAAAAACCACTATATTAAATCAAAAGGTCTTAGATAATGATGTTGACAAGAGCAAAGCACCGGTCACAAAGAGGAAAACTTCAAAACTCCAAACTACTTTAAAAGATTTACTGAGGCTTAATTGGCTGAGTTTCGCATGAACACTGTAAAAAAAGCGTTTATTTAACATACTTATAAGAAAGTGGATACACGATGGTCGATGGACGGAAATCATGGAAGCAATAACCTGCGATGCTATACATTTTTAATCTGTTGAGGAAATATGTCTACAGAAAACCAATTTCCTATTCGTTGGTGCAAAATGAAGAGTGCACAAGCGTGGTGTTGAATAAGGGGAAGAAATTTATGGAATATCTATATCCTCATTAAAAATTTACATTGGGTAAAATGAGAAATAATAATTTAATCCTCAGTGTCATACGTGAATCTCTGCAATTATGTATGTGACAGTGGAATAGAAGTAGAAGTAGGAACTAGGCACACGCTGCTAAGGGTATGGAATAATTAGTGGGACCGAATTATGTAATGTATTCCGAAATAATGACTATCACTAATACTATTGATGAATAATTATGCCATCATACCATTATTATTACACCACCACTGGTCGGGAATTCTTTCTCTTTCTTTATTAAATACATAATTCTGTGTGTGTATTACGAAACTTCCGTTATGTGCAAGTATGAATGTTTGTTTCAATTTCATTGTTCAAGCTAATTAATCGAAATTAAATTAAGTGCAGACTTTGTCGATTAAAAAAATAATTGAGCTTTATTGGAATTCCCTTCTTTTAAATTAGGATTAAATACAGCGCATTTTTTTTCTTTGTTCATGATTATTATATTCTGCTCTATATGAAATCTGCAACTGTATGCGGGGTGTCTAAGGCGAGTCGAGTTCATTATTATGTCATCTGAAGTGTACATAAGGTTTTGCAATGGAACAGTTTCTTCCAAAATATTTTCAGATATGTACGACCTCCTATCAAAAGTTGGCCTCTTAGATCAAATTGCAGATTTTATTGAAACATTTACGCATTTTAAACAAACGTTAAATGAGTTTGTTTATATTTATTTAACAAAAGCCAAGAGCAGCAATCATCGCAGTCATTAGTCAACGTGACCGTGTGTATTAATACGCATTTATAAAAAACGTAATCCCTACGCGTGTGCTACTCATCAGCGAGGTTGTCTCTACCCAAGCAACTAAAGATTGTAGGTCAGGTCTGATGTATTGCCCAGGTACATTTTCCACCATTCAAATTGCAATTTGTCCGTACAAAAGAAAAATTTGATACTCATCTACAACTCTCAAAGCAAATCTCCAATTAACAATTACCGAGAAGGGTCCACAATTACAAGGATGACGCTTATTCTGAAACACTACAAGAACAAACCAATACTAATATGTGTCCATTATACCCAATAACCAACTATAAAAGAAACGCTTCCATGGTTAATCCCAAATATTACTGTCCAGCTGCACTCCAATTTGCCCTTACACGTGGCAGTAATAAATAGTGGGGGTTGTAAACTTTGCCTTACACCAAATATTAATTGTCTTCGACTGATTATGTTTAAATAGCCCACAAAAACCATAGAAGTGCACGCGAAGATTCAACGCCGTGCTAGACTGAAATTCCACATTACTTAATGAAATTTACCTATTTGCCAAACGTATATTACGAGGGTTGTCCTTTATACACTTTGTAGAACATCAATCTGTATTTTCGACTGGCTGTGTTAATATCATCAGCAAACAACCATAAAACTACACGCAAAAATTCAACCCCTGTGAAACCATATATTTTTGTAATGTATTTTGTCCTTTTATATGGCAATTATAAATTGCGAGGATTGTAAACGTTGCAATGCTTTGCAAAAATCTTTAACTGATTATGTTTAAATAGTCGACAGTTTTTTGAGAGATGACTTGGCTCGATAGAGGGGGGAGAGTGGGACTTTCGTCCATTAAAATCCTTCCCCTGTTAACCAAAGGTTCCATCTTCAACCTAGAACCGCGTGAGCATTACTTCAGGATGAGTGGTGTTAGCCATAGTAATTACTTATGCACACTCTCCCTGGTTACTTTCCGCCCCTACTCGCGTATACCGTACACCAAGGTGACGACATTACTTACTCTGTTCCATTTCTCCTCCTCGCTGCACATCTCCCTGATAATATTCTGTGGCGTTAAACCGACCCCCATTGTCGCGTTGTTCTCTCTCTCGTGGCTCCCCCTCATGCATTGGAAGAAGAGATGCTCCTTGTCGTCTCTTATTCGACAGTCGAGGTAGAGGTTATCTCCTCTTTGCTCTATCTTGTGCATGCAACTACCCAGCTCACTGTGGCGAATGAGGAGCTGGGTAAGCAGGTAGTTTACCTCCCCATGCTTGCGCCCCTCCCACTCCCGCACGCTCATAATCAGGTTGTGCATCCAAGAATTTTTTCTGGATCTTAGATTGATTATGTTTAAATAGTCGACAAACAGCCATAAAACGGCACGCGAAAATTCCACCCCTGCCCAATTTGAAATCACACATTTACCTTTTCGTGGAGTACATCAAATATTTCTGTATTCTTTGGATTTCTTATATCAAATCCATCAAACAACCCTAAAACAGCCACCAACAAAAATTGCACTAAAGATATATTTCAAAAATCCAAGTGTTGGCGTTAAACTGGCATCCAAACCAATAATTATCGAGCAACCAAGCAAACACTACCAAACAATTGAACATTGAGCTGAAGATATTTCAAAAATGCAAGGTTGAGTTCATTTATGCAGTTTAAACTGGTGTAGTCCACCTTCTTCATGGAGCTTGCTTGTACTTGAATGACCTTATAGCTTGCAATTTCGTCCCTAACACTCAGCATCAGCACATACTGCCAACTTACTTTTTTCCAAATTTTGTAGCGAAGGGCGAAGCTAAAGTCATTGACGAAAGTGTAAATAACTTCGGACAAGGTTTGGTTTAAAAATAATGTAATTAACACAGTTTATCGCAGCGTTTTACTTCGAAAACGTAGGAAATGTGAATAATGCATAATAAAACTGTTTGTGAATCATTTTTATTTACTCTACTTTGTAATAATCTAAAAGTTGCTGCAAGTGCACGCGGTGATGAGTTTATTTGCAGAAATGTTATCCTATACTGTAGGTAGTTTTCATATAAAAGGTCACAAACAAACATGTCCGTTACAATCACACGTACCTAGAGAAATATGCTGTGTTATCAGAAACGTGATATTATTTAAAAATGATTAATTACTTTTCCCGTAATTTAAATCACAGGTATTAATATAAGGGAAGTCGGATCCAATTTTGAAAGCCGTTGAACCGTGGCTCTTCTTATCTGCAGATCACGTGTAAGATCTTTATATGGAATCCGTCGAATTTCGTTGCATACCAAAACCAAAACTAAGATGGAGCAACATTCGATCAATACTTCCTTTACTCTAGCCATGTAATGATCAGAATTGGATACTATATGCAGAACTGTTTATCCTATCGGAATGGTAAGGTGTAGAGATACTGAGATACGTTCTCACGTATGCGGGTGCTGAAAAAGGATAGACTTCAAAGAGAGGCTGTTTGCACACACAAACAAATATTTATTATTTCATCATTAGAGTACATATTAAATTAAGTTAAGAGAAATAGGTAACGATTATATTTATAACACACAAATCAGCAAAACTGATTTTATTATTTTAAATACAAGAGAATAATTTTTCACACTTGTCAGATACGAGCAGGCATGGATTAGCTGATGTTTGGTCCTAGACTATGAGGGTGATGTACCCCCCCCCCACTACTCTCGTTTGTGTATGCAAAATACTGGTGAAATGCAGGAGAATAATTCTATACGAATTGACAGTCATATATCCATATCCATACTGTTGGCTGTCCATTACTATTTTGGAGGCTTAAACAGCGTTTAAGAGACACGGGTCATTGCATCCAACTACAAACCGTGGCCAATGGATGAGGCTGGAAACCAAAAGCTGGTAACTTCTCTATTTTAAAAACATAGAAATGGTTAAGGTGGAAGTTATGTAGAAATCAGTGGCGTAGAAATAATTTTGATGTCTGCTACAGTTTTTGAGGATTAACACGCAAATTGGAACTCTGTTTTGTGAATGTTGACCAGTTTTCATGGTACACCTGATCTATTATAATTAAAATTGTAAAAACAAACTGATCAGTCCCTATCTCGTTGAAAACAGCGAAAAATACTCTATTTAACAAGGGTGATAACAATATAGCTTCCATTAAAAAAATTAAAACTTTGCGGCATTTCTCATAAACTGCAGTGATTTGGAAAATTATTTCTACGCTACTAATTTGTATGAAAAACTTTTTTGTTTTGCAATTCTGTTATATAGGGTGGTGCCTTGCGCGACGCAGCATAGGGAATTCAATGGTAATTTCTTTATAGTCTCTAGCTAGTCTACTAGCTCCCATAATTATTTTAGAGTAAAAGTGTACGTTTTTTTAGAGAAAAAAATACTGCATCCGTTCATACTATTAGTTTTTCAAAACCGTAGAAAGTATTAAAGTGAGTTGACCAGCTATACACCTAGGTGGTCACCTTTCAACAAATCATACTCTACAGCTACACCAAATACTTGAAGGCTGAAGCAGCACCCGTCGAATAATAAACGTGGTGGTCACCTCCATTCTTATTTCATATTCACACATTTGAGCTCATCGACCTCGAAAACCATGAAGACGGCTCACTGTGCACTACTTAGAGTAAAGTTGAAATGTTAAAAAGGGATGCGCCCAGCCGAATATTTTTGTGACGAAAACAGCGCACTGTAGCACAATTTGGCACAACTCTAACTGAACACACTTCCAACACGATGACGATTCTAATTTCCCAATCCAACATAATGCAAACACATTAATCTGTTCAAAATTTCATTGCACACTTTTTAATAATGTTCTATTTATAAATATCATTAACCTATAAAGAAAGAAAGACAATATTTCAAAATGTAAACATTAATTTAGTCCAAAAAGTGTGGTTAAACCGTTTTTACTTTAATAAATAATTAAGTAACAACTATGTTTGGTAAATACTTTTTTAGTACTTCCTATAGTAAATTCAAGATAAGATACCAAGACCGAGTTACAGAACCGTATTGGACAATGAACTAAGTTTAGGAAAGTAGATAACTAAAAGTGAGTCTTTTCGAGAAATCGCATGTAGATTATTCTATAGGCATCGAAAATGCGCTATTATTTTGCAAATGGCGAGTAAAGTACAAATGAGAAAAGGTACCTGTCTTCAAATTTAATTACATGTAAATGTAAAGCAAGACTTTATTCGAAACACGCAATCAATTGCAGGGAATGGTACACATGAGTTGAAGTGTCTGTTGATATAAAGTGATATGTCTTCAGTCCGCTGGGATTACGGAAGAGCCCACTCTTGTCGCACCACATGAATGAGTTCATCAGCTTATAGGAGTTAGTTTGTCAACTTTTGATTTACACCTTTTCAACGTCGATTTGGTATTCTGCCTGCGATCATATTTTGTCAATAAAACCTATCGTTGCATGGCACTCTTTCGAGATGCAAAAATCGCCGGGAACCTAATTTGTGCCACCTACTTACACGAATGTGACTTGAAATAAGAAATAATATCTCGACGAGAGTTCGAAAAAAGACGCGCTATAGAAAGATGCGGTTTGTAGAAAGGAGAAAAACTTATATTAGGGGGAACGGTAAAATACGCTAGGGTTGGCACTTCTTTTGATTCCCCATACCATTTTAACTTGACTACTTTATATACTACCTTTTCCGCGGTGGGTGTCTTTTTCTGCCCCAGTTATTAGTGCTTTTCTGTTTCTTATTGACTCTGAGATCCGTTCGCAGGAATGCTAAGACTTCTTTGGTCGGACTTCGGATATTTCGAGCCATTAGCGAATCGTACATTCAAATAATCGTGTGTAGGTATTTAGGACTATTGCCGAACGCCTATTTCCCTTATTTGAACTTCATCCCAATGTCAAATGGTAAATGCCGACTTGTTATATTCCAAGGTGTCTCTTTTTATTGGAAAGCTTTCGCAGACTGTTATACAGTCGACTGCACTCGCATCGGTATCAAGGGTCTCGTAATGCAGGCTTTTCACAGATACACCCTTATAATAAGTTTGCACCTTTGTGGTGCGAGGGGCGCTGAAATCGTGAACAGTTAATATGAATACTGATTTCTTCGTCCCCGAGGATCAAGCTATCGATGGAAATTTTAAGTTTCAGCCTTCTTCCCAACTGAATGTCAAGTCATTCGAAATAATTTGACGTGTTTTTTTATTCAATTTTCTAGCGTACGTTAATCAAATTTCTATTTAATCCGTCCCTGTAAAATCTCCATTCGAGGCAGGTGTAGTTGGTTTACTTTTGCATTTCTCTAAACTCTAAATATAACTGAGTAAACAACATCTCTCATACTGGCGAGGCGGGTAGACATGTAAACAGTAAACAACATTATGTGCCTCACGAACGAATGCTTACAGTTACTACTACATTCAGTGTGTTAGCTGTTCTTGGTTCGCGTCGAATCGCGCCTGTTAACTAATTTTAAATTTATTTATTTGTTTAATTAATTTTACGCTCGCCGCTCATCTTCGATCGATATTAATTATTACTTTAAACTATTAGTGCTACGGTTAATTGACCGAGTACAATTCCGTTCGCAAAAGTTTCCGCGCAGTGCTGAAATAATGTGTACCTACTGAAAGCCTGAAACAATTTCTTTAGTGCGTACACCTATATTAAACTACACGAAGAATGGAAATCAGGATATGGTAACTAATTATTGGAAAGGAATTATAGCTATCGTCAATCCGAGATCTCTTCAATCTGCCCAGGCCCCTAAAGTAAATAAACTTGCATCTGGCGTTAGCTACCGCTCGTAGTATAAGCTACACTTTAGATTAGAGGCACATTTGTTTTAGATTGTTTCGGAGTTAACCTTAATATCTCTTTCCCAGACTTTCCCGCTAATAAATACTGACAAATGATATAATAACCCTCCTTTCTACCAATTTTCAACTCCTCGACTACCCTTAAAAAACAACTTTAGCAGCATACACGTGCTATAGATTTAACTTTCCTTTTTCCTCTGTTATTTCGAGCGGGAAAACTTAGTTCGAATCACTATTTTTAAATCTGCCGCCAACTTAATCGCGTTCGTTTCTTCGCCGGTACGTCGTTTAGATCGATTTTCGAAAACTTTCAGAAATGAATTCGGAAATGAGGCTCGATCGTATCCGGATTTGAGAAAACCTAACATTGCCCCACACGAATTTAGTTGCAGCGAAAAGGAGTGCAGTGCAAGAATCTAACCCTTTTTCCCCATTGCGAGTAATTATTGTTGTATGCGAGGGTGAATACGCTATTCGAATCTTGACTGGGGATATTCTTATTACCTAGGAGGATTACTCGTATTTACTACTTCAGTCTAGGCTTTCTGCTCCGAATTTTGTAAATACGAATACAGTTGCTTGAAACTTGACAGTAGCGCAAAGATAAAAAAAACTACCATCTATCCCCATTTCGTTTTTGGAAATTTTTATGTTAAAAATAAGCGCATGAATCGAGGAAGAATTTGAAGAAAAAAATGTTTCGTCGAAATTTCAATATTTATGTAGTTATTCGTGTCCGAAAGTATCTTATTTTTCATTGAAAAAAAAACGGTTTTCCGTGAATATAAAAATATAATATCATATATAAAAAACCATTTAAAACAAAAAAAACAAACAAACAAATATTGGTTTTCGTTCATCGAATGCAAAAATCGAAACATTTAACGTTAAATAATGGGAACTAACAAAAATAAAGTCGGTGCCTATTTTTTTGTGACGAAAATGTTCCTGCCATAACCACTCCACTTGATACTAAAAGTTACCCATTTACAATCTATATATTATGTACTAGTATAGTAATCGGGTGCGGTAAATTCTCCCCCGGAATATTCGCACGCAGGAACATTCGCCCCTTGGAATATTCGCCTGGAAAGATTCGACCCCGGAAGGTTTCCCCGGGAAATTTTGGTGACGCTATTAAATATATCCGAGTCGAGTTTCCTCAGGGCTCAGGGGCAGGCCGAAAACAAATTTCCGTGAGCGCATCTCTAGGGGCGAATTTTCCATGACCGGGATTCGCTGGCGGCGAATATTCTGGGAGGTAACCTTCAAGGCTGAATTTACCGGGTCGAGTTTTTCAACTCGAGTAGTACGAACATGTATCTCGGGGAGAATTTTCCATATAGTCCGAAAGGCAGTTATCTCTACTGATGAAGTTTCTCTGGGTGATATTCTTAAGGGTAAACTCTACTCTAGCCTGGAGACAGAGCCGTTATGAAAACGTGAGATTTAGATAGGCGATAGGCGATATTCTTTTATGTACACATAAATAGTGTTTCCTGCGAACAAAATCAAACAAGGAAACAAAAATATTCGATGTTTATTGAAAAATGAGAGCTCTCACAATAGACGAATCATTATGAAAAAGTGATTTTTTTTTCAATTTAGATACAGAGATGGGATATAGGACTTTTATGTGCATTTGAAAGTCGATTTCTAGACCCTGTACACAAAATCAAACAAAGAAACAAGTATAGATTCTGAACAACTTTTATGCAGATAAAGCGCATTTTTTAAAAATAAAATAGCTTAGTAAATTATTGCGTTATAAGGTAGCGGTGCTTACGTTCTTGGTAGATAATTAATGGGGAGGAAGCTACATATTCTGTATTTACAATTTTAAAGGCCGCCCGATACACATTCAAGATAGTGCAGCCCCAGTCGATAGATAGTTATTTAATTTTAAAAATATTTAATTAATTATTTTATATATAGTAACTAGTATAAGGACGTTTAGTAAGTTTAGGTTTCCGCACGTTGCAATCCTTTTAACGAATACGATTATGTTAAGATTGAAGGGTGTTTGAGAGGTGCCAAATGAGTAAATACAAACTACTGTTGTCTGGCATTTTTTGGGTGTGCATAGAGCTTCATAAAAAACCAAGGCGTTTCAAATTTTACTGCTGTTACTAGAGCTGATTTTGGAACATTCCGAAGTAAAAGGTCCCACACATATTGTACTTGCTTATTACCTATACACTGTAATATCACTAAAATAATGTTACTTGTTTGTTACAAAATTTTTTTTAGATCAAAATGTTTTGCCACTGTGTCGCGACCGATTGGCACTGCGCCTTACATCTTAAATTCATAGTGAGGATACGGCCCTTGAAAAAATATCTCGTTCTCGAGTAGAAACACAATCGCGAGTTGCAGTGGAAACGCAGTGTTAAAAACTCTTGATTAATTAAAAATTGTTTTACAAAACAGTAATAAAATTATGATTTCAAATTGAACTTTTGATATTACAGTGAAGAGAGTAGGACAAGTACAATGTTTATGACACTTATGTTCCTCTAGCAGCAACAAAAATTGAATTTTGGAAATAAAATTGCGCATACGCCTTAAGAAATGTTTACTTTGCAATATACTGAAATTTAATACGATTTACGGTCGTGTAGGGGTTGGGGTGGGGTACATATCACAGGCCAGGAGGGTGCACCAAGGATCGCGCGAGAGACCAAGTCGCAAAATTACTTCGAAATGGAAGGAAACGTCGATTTTGTAGATAGATTTTGTCGTGTTTTTAGCGTATTTTTAATAAATGCTTCAAATTCATTCATTTGAGGTTTTGACTCGGGTTTTGAGATATCGGCCTTGTGCAAACGTATAACTGGTGGGCTTTAAGTATTGAATAGACCTCGGAGCAGAATATTTGTAGCGTGAGCGGAAAAAAATAAATTTTCAAAGGGAGCTAGCATTTCAACATTTTTATTTTGGAAAAACTTTAATTGCATTTAAAAACTTGGCTTGCGCATGCTTTTTCCAGTAGACTTTTCCACTTGTTTTAACTTCTATAAGGCTTTGCAACTGCAAGGAACGAAATCCATAAAAGTTGAAATTGAAAAAAATACAAGCAAATTAGAAATTTATTTAAAAAAATTCAAACAGCGACAATAATAAACATAGTGGTTTAAAATGTGTTTTGTATCCCAGCATTTATCCGATAAGTGTTTCCATATTCCCATTCCCATTGTTATAAGCATCAGGCACTGTAAAGCAATTATGGGCATTACTTGACATTACAAGTTAGTGGATTTGTTGTGCAATTACACTGAATACCGTTGTAATTACCAGTATTACATTGGCATTACTTGACATTATTTGGAATTATATCTAGCTCTTTCCCCTCGCGTCGATGGAACTAACGGCTTTACCAAGTACGCTCGGATCGAGGCTTCTTTCGAATTTTCCCTCGAATTTTCCCTAAGTTTGGGTTTGTTTTTGCTAAGCCGAAGAGCTCACAGATTTGAATTCTGCGAGATCAGAATCATTTCCACCTTCGTTTAGGAACGGTAAAAATTTCAGGAACCTTTTTACTAGGTGCGTGGAACCATTTTGATACTTTGGTCATAGGAATGGTAGTTACACCTTTTCCTCTTCTTAATTCTCCTTAAATCCACGTTCGCGTACGAGCTCGCATACTTTGGGAATAACGTTGTAGATACCTATGTCTGAAAAGCATTGTATTTAATCAAGGAAAACCGTTCCGTGGCTCCGTTAATTTAGCACCACCATTTCAAATTTTTGACTAAAGACAGATTGCGCTAGAATCTCTATGGCTAGCGCCAGCTAGCGCCACTTTGAGTTCAGCTAGCGCCATTATAGATTTTGCAGAAAAGCCCTTGATTTTCGGGGGGTGCTATGTTAACGCTAGCACCACCATTGCGTCCGATCATTTCCAAAAGCAAGCGCTGTGTTCGTCAGACCTAGCGCCAGCTAGCGCCACAAATTTTAGAGCTAGCGCCACCCCCCAATAGTGAGGGGAGCAATTTTTCCTAGCACCACCATTTTGTCTTTTCATGTAAAATTTTGATGTTTTGTGTTCTGCTGACCTAGCGCCAGCTAGCGCCACTTTGAGTTCAGCTAGCGCCATTATAGATTTTACAAAAAAGCCTTTGACTTTCGGGGGGTGCTATATTAACGCTAGCACCACCATTGCGTCCGATCATTTCCAAAAGCAAGCGCTGTGTTCGTCAGACCTAGCGCCAGCTAGCGCCACAAATTTTAGAGCTAGCGCCACCCCCCAATAGTGCGGGGGGCATTTTTTCCTAGCACCACCATTTTGTTTTTTCGGGTAAAATTTTGACGTTTTGTGTTCTGCTGACCTAGCGCCAGCTAGCGCCACAAATTTTAGAGCTGCCATCACCCTCCAATAGTGTGGGGGGAGGGGGCACCACCATTTTGTCTTTTCGGGTAAAAATTTGATGTTTTCTGTTCTTGTAGACCTAGCGCTCAAGTTAACCTAGCGCAATTATAAATCCTAGCGAGTTTATAATTTTGCGGTGTCTGTCCGTCTGTCCGTTAGCACGATATCTTGATAACGATAACGAATTGACCGTTTACGATGAAATTCTGTAGATGGATTCTTTATCAAATTTGTAGATCGGAGTTCGTGAATTGGCAATGTAGACCAAAAAATAAATAGGCACTTTTGACATCTCTGTGAGTTATGAACCGAATTGTATGAAATTCAATATGTGTATAGCTTTAGCCATATAAAACGCAATTCCAAAAGTTGAGCCTAATCGATCAACATTCACAGTGCTCTTTTCGCATCTCGACCATTTACAAACCGGATTGAAAACTTTCTTATTTATGGAAGCATTTAAAAGAAATTTGATACATAGCCACTTGGAATAAAAGCAAATTTAACGCCAGTTTCAAAATTTGGTTTTGTGCATGATGTGTGGTGCCAATTTTCTTATTTATGGAAGCAATTAAATGAAATTTCATACATATACACTTTAAATAAAAGCAAAACTAACACCAAGTTCAAAATTTGGTTTTGCACATGCTGTAGCCTTACCCAGGAGCTCGTTTTCTATATTTATTTACACGTCGCTGCGAAAAGGGCACTGTGAATGTTGATAGATTAGGCTCAATTTTTGGAATTGCGTGTTCTATAGCTTAAGCTATACGAACATTGAATTTTATGCAATTCGGTTCAAAACTCACGCAAATGTCAAAAGGGCCTTACTTATTTTTTGGGATACATTACCAATTCACGAACTTCGATCTACAAATTTGATAAAGAATCCAACTACAACAACATCATCGTAATCGGTCCATTCGTTATCGAACTATTGTGCTAACGGGCAGACACCGCATCTGGGATGGTCAAACTCTTTACCTTTTTTAAACCCGAATGTGCAAATCTGTCCCTCTTAGGGTCGGACATAATAATCAAATTATTTCAATTTGAAATCCTTTACTTTTTGGATTGATCGTTCTGTTTAAAGTAAAAAGTTCCAATAAAAATACTAAAATTTGTATATAAAGTAGCAAGATTGTAACCCTTCATTTCGAAGTATACTGACGGTGAGGTATGCAGGTAAGGTACAAACTTACTTAAATCCTTTATGAATGCGCAAAAGTTGTAAATTATTTGTCACATCAAGGGTTTACAGGCGCGTCAATTGTGTGAATGTTGGTAAATCTGTATTGTTAAAAAAACACCTTTAGATAGTAGTCGACGTGACGTACCTACATAGGTATATAATTTATCGAGAGTAAATACACAAGAGCTTGATTTTTAATCGCATAATTTTATTTTTACACGAAAGTTTTGTTGGAACGGAAAAAACTCGAAACCAAAAGTGTGATAAAATCGCGACAGTTTTAGCTGGAGCGATTTTATTAATATTATGCTTTTGATCGAGAGTTTTTTCCAGAAGACAACAAAATTTGAGTGAATTAAAAATAAAATTATCCTGACCAAGGTCGAGTGTATTTTAGGGAGATTAATAAAAGACAGTAAATTTTACAACCACTACATATTTTACGTATTCCTACACGCATTTTTATCGCTGTAAAAAGCGTTTAATCAGATAAAAAATCATCTGATTGGTTAGAATTTGAAACAATCACCTAGCTTATTAGTCGTATATTAATGGAGTGTATTAATCATATAAAATACATATGCCTTATTTGCACCAAAAATTAGTTAGCTACGGAAAGTATATAAAAAAGTAAAAAAGTATATAAGAACTGCTTCTTTTTTTTAGCAGAATTAACAAATATGCTGATTGATTTAACTACTTTATATAGGTTATGAGTAGGTATAGTACGTTCGTTGAAATTTTCAACTTTTGCACTGCGCTGTGTTCTAAACGATTTAGCTCGCAATACTGTGGTAGTGAAATTAATACTGTGACTTACAAAAAGAATTGTTTAGTGAGTAGAGCACAAAACAGAAAAATTTCACAAGAAACAGTACCTAATATGGAAATTTTAAAATTAAAAATTCATAATATAGTACGGTGCAATTAGTCGACAAAACGGCTTAACCTAAACATCAAAAGTAAAAGTTTCCCATTAACTGCAAATTTTCTATACAGTCCACATATTGTTTGGTAAAAAGTTACACCAGTTGGTAAATTAGTAGTTTTTGGTGTTTTTCTTAAATATTTAGAAAACTATGGGGTTTGGCGAGAAAAGTACCATATCCAAAATAATCTACATTAAATTGTGAATAAAAATGGTCTTGTGTATAATCTTGCTCAAGTCAACGATTCCAGAGTTACGGAAGGTGTAAAAGTACGCATTTTTCGTATTTTTTCGATTTTCTGGAAAAATGAAATCATGTTTGAAGTAAAGAACACTGAAGATCTGGCTTGTTTTCGTTACCATTGTTACTTGCAAGCTATTTCAAAGCATCCTATACATTCACTGTTCAAGTTGGCTACGCTTCTCCCCACTTCAGCAGCTACCAGGTAGAACATTCATTTAGAACTTACCATCAGGTGCAGCAGTGGCTGCATGAGAAGAAGAACCCGATGAAGTGGGAATGCAAGATTGTCGAACACCTGAGAGCAATAACAACACATCCTGCAACTCCCCAGGAATTACTGTCCCTCATAGTGGAAGTCTCTTGAAAAAATGGCCCCCCTTGAGAAGGTGGTAAGGTTATCGTTCCTTCAAGGACTTATCAGTAACATACCACCGGTCACTAAAGCTCAATTTGTTTTAACCGGTTTTAACAAAAAAAAATAGTTTCCTTAGTGATAATCTCATATTCTTTCCAAAAGAATCTAAAAAAAAGATGAAAAATTTCTACTGTTACACCCTCCGTAACTCGGGAATGGTTCAATTTAGCAAGATTATATATGAGGCCATTTTTGTTCGCAATTTACTGTAGATTATTTATTTTATTTCGCGCTAAATAGTATAGTTTTTTAAGTATTTAAGAAAAACTTATCACAACTACTAATTTTCCAACATTTACTTTTATTCCAAGTGGTTATGTTTCAAATTTCATTTGAATGCCTCCATAAATAAGAAAGTTGGCACTGCGCATGCGCAAAACCAAATTTTGAAACTAGTGTTATGTTTGCTTTTATTCCAAGTGGTTATGTATCAAATTTCATTTAAATCCTTCATCAATAAAAAAGTTTGCAATTCGGTTTATAAATGGTCGAAATGCGAAAAGAGCATTGTGAATGTTGATCGATTAGGCTCAATTTTTGGAATTGCGTTTTATATGGCTAAAGCTATACGCATATTGAATTTCATGCAATTCGGTTCATAACTCACGGAGATGTCAAAAGGGCCTTCCTTATTTTTGGGTTACATTGCCAGTTCACGAACTCCGATCTACAAATTTGATAAAGAATCTCGTAAAGAATCCACCTACAAAATTTTATCGTAATCGCTCCATACGTTATCGAGATATCGTGCTAACGGACGGACAGACGGACAGACACCGCAAAATTATAAACTCGCTAGGAGCTCGTTAATAAATGATAATTTTCTTCCATGGGGATCGTGGTCCCCATTACACTGACTGGCCGCGTTACCTGCACGTTGTATGGCAATACTTAAATTTGTCGTAAGTAAGTGGTAGCTCGGGGTTCCCCAGTAGGTAATATTGGTAATGCGTTTTCCCAGGTATTCCACAAAATTTTCGAGCTTCTCTACACCAAGGTCCCAATGTCTCTACTGCGAAAGGTATAAAAATATGGCTCTGTTCTATAATAATTGAACTGTATTTTCTTATTTTAATACTTGCCGCAGATTCAGCTACCACACCACTCGTTTTACTAGAAAATTAATCCAAAATATTTCAGTGGTGCCAAGTCATAAAGCTAGGAAAAACTGTCCCAGACTACTTGGGTGTGGCGCCTACTCTTAAGATTTTGATTCTATCTGGGAGATGTCAGCAAAACACAAAATAGCAAAATTGAACACGAAAAAACAAACCGGTGGTATTATAAAAAAAAGGACCCTCACAATGTTGGGGATTGGGCGCCAGCTCTGCGCTACGTTTAAAGAACACAGCGCAGCGCTTGCTTTTGGTAGTCATCGAACACAATGGTGGTGTTAGAGGCTAATAAACCACCCCCAAAAGTTAAATGCTTTTTGCAAAATTTATAATTGCGCTAGGTTAACTTGAGCGCTAGGTCTACAGAACAGAAAACATCAAATTTTTACCCGAAAAGACAAAATGGTGGTGCCTCCTCCCCCCACACTATTGGAGGGTGATGACAGCTCTAAAATTTGTGGCGCTAGCTGGCGCTAGGTCAGCAAAACACAAAACGTCAAAATTTTACTCGAAAAAACAAAATGGTGGTGCTAGGAAAAATTGCCCCCTGCACTATTGGGGGGTGGCGCTAGCTCTAAAATTTGTGGCGCTAGCTGGCGCTAGGTCTGACGAATACAGCGCTTGCTTTTGGAAGTGATCGGACGCAATGGTGGTGCTAGCGTTAATATAGCACCCCCCGAAAGTCAAGGGCTTTTTTGCTAAATCTATAATGGCGCTAGCTGAACTCAAAGTGGCGCTAGCTGGCGCTAGGTGAGCAGAACACAAAACGTGAAAATTTTACATGAAAAGACAAAATGGTGGTGCTAGGAAAAATTGCTCCCCTCACTATTGGGGGGTGGCGCTAGCTCTAAAATTTGTGGCGCTAGCTGGCGCTAGGTCTGGCGAACACAGCGCTTGCTTTTGGAAATGATCGGACGCAACGGTGGTGCTGGCATTAACATAGCACCCCCCGAAAGTCAAGGGCTTTTCTGCAAAATCTATAATGGCGCTAGCTGAACTCAAAGTGGCGCTAGCTGGCGCTAGCCATAGAGATTCTAGCGCAATCTGTCTTTAGTCAAAAATTTGAAATGGTGGTGCTAAGTTAACGGAGCCCCGTTCCGTGCTATATTGAGCCTCAAAAAGCATCGAAATTGTTTTCAATGTCTTTTTTACAACTCATTTTCCAATTAACAACGTCAACTCATTGGTATATTGCTATTATTAAGAGGGGAAAATATTCAATTTAATAAAATGAAGTAGTGTCCATTAAAAAATTAAGTAAAATTGTAGTTTTGCAAATCCATATGCTTAATCCGCAAAGCTGAAATTTGTCTTTTAAGGCTCTTTACTTTTTCAGAAGAGTATAATGAAGTCTGAAAGCTGCGGCTTCCTAACACAACAGCCTATTTGTAGTGTCGGGGACTCACGCCACTGCCTTGTACCTACTTATATTACTTATCAAAAATTGATATGAAAATTACTTAATTCTTACTGATTTCTATGTGGAAATGATGTACTCCACCTGATTTCTGGGACTATGATTATTTTAAATAAATAAACTTATAGGATTCGTGGAGGGTGCACATAAAATCGCAATTGAGAAATTCTAATTTTTGATCGTTTACGATCGTTATTTTTGAGGGTAAACTTGGAGAACTTTTTTGGAATATATATAACTTTAGTTAGAACTATTATAGGTGCAAATAGAACTAGAAAGGAAATTTTTGGATGCGGGGATTGCGAATCGATACAACCCGCTTTAAATTTTTACTTTGTGCAGTGTTCAAAGTTATTAATTGTATAACGCACTAGCGCAGATGTACGTAGAACTTCAGTTGATAATTCAAATTTTCGAAAATTGAAATATCGACCCGTGATTTTTGGAGGTAATTATTGAAATCTATCTATAACTGTAGAAGTGTTGTGAGTGCACATGGCACCAACAAAAAACCGAATTTTCTCATTCCTTAGACTGTGATTTATTAATTAATTTATCAGAACTTTTATTAAAACCGGTATAGAACTGTATATGAATATGTATGGGTGTAAAACTATTAAGACGTTTCGCAATTTTGTACATAGACACTATAATGACATAGGTTGGGGGGTTATAAGGTTTATGTGGATAATAAGCGAGAAACATAAAAACGTTGAATATTTTGAGTCTATTGATGATTATTTGTGAACCATTTAAACATAAATCAATCGTAGGCACAAAAAATCTTTCATTTATCTTAAACTTTACAATCCTTGCAGTTAAAGTCATGAATAGAAAAACTTCATTGAAAATCACACAGTTGTTGACAGACCACCTAAATATAATCAATTAAAGATACAGAAATATATAGCCTAGTGAAAAGTAAAACTTCATTGAAAATTCTGTCTCTCGACAAAAAGGGGTTGAATGATGTTGAATGTTTGCGTGCATTTATGGGCCATCTAAACATAATCAATGGTAAATATAAAAATATATTTGATTTGTTGCAAAGTTTATATAGTTGCCCCGTGAAAAGAAACTTCCTTGAAAATTATGTATTCACTTTACGAAAACCCCGCAGTTTATTGTTACTCCTTGAAAAGAAAAATTCATTGAAAATTATGCAATCTCTTAACGAAAAAACCCTCGCACTTTATAGTTACCCCGTGAACAGAAAAACGTCATTGAAAATGATGTAATCTCTCAACCAGAAGGGGTTGAATCATGTTATGCTTATATACGAGCAGACTACCTCTAAACATAATCAATCAAAGATGCAAAAATATTTGATATAGTTACTGCCGAATTTACAACCCTTGCAATTTGCAGTTGATCAGTGTAAGAGCAGTAGTAATTTTAGACTGGCAAGGGATTGAATCTTTGCTTGCATTTTGATTGTCGTTTGTGGACTTCATTGAAAATTATGTAATCTCTCGACGAAGAGGGAATCATCAAATGATGCTACCAACAACGAACTTACAATTGACATAAGTACCTGAGCGCTTTTGTAAAATTGACTTTAATAGATATGACAATTTAAATTTCATTCATTCATCCTGAATCATTGGAATTGTAAAATTGGAGTGACAAAAAATGACTGCCACAACTTTTTACTAGAATACTAGCGCATTAACGCCATAATTTGTTGCTAATTGGCTAGTTTATGAAACCTGACCTGGCCGACTTTTAACGATAGAAATCCTTTTATTTAAATCTGGATGCGCGAATATTTCAGAAATTGTGGTCTTCAAGTTAGTGTAAAACTCCACTGCAAAAACCCAAAATTAAAAATGACATTTTTAAAGTTAGGTTTAAATTTTCATAGCAGCTCCACCACAAAATTTCCTCTTTCCTCTAGCCAAGAATTATGAAACGAACATTTTGAATGTTGGATCTATTGGGGTTGTTGCCAAGCTAGTATCACCACCGCAAAATTCAATTTCCTAACAAACCGTTGGGCTCTAAAAATGGTTGTTGCTGATCTAGGTTAATCTTTACTAAACCAAAGTTTTCAGATTTTGAAGATGCCAAATTCTCTGATGTCGACAGTTGACCTTAACACCGACCAGTAACATGTCGGTATGCCGATTGTTTAATAAAAATTTGAAACGCGTTGCTCAATACTTAATGCTAAAAGTAAACAATTTGCACTTAACGGACACGACCACCTATTCAATACAAACAGCCTCCAATCAATTAGCTACAAAGATTTTCTAATCAATTCTAGTAGGCGTAAGTTTTCTTGATCAGTCATTTTTATAAATCTGGAAATGTAGGTAGCGTTCACTTTCACTTTTTTTAAGTTTAACCAATTATATAGTTAGTTTCTGTTAGGGGACTGTATCCTTTTGTTTGTGTTACACAATCGCAATTTTGCTTTGATGTCGTTCGCCTATTCCCATATTCAGCCACTCTAAACGATACTTCATTAAATCAGCACTTAAATTTAAATTGTTGTGCGTATTCCTAAAATTACTTAATGGTAATTTGTGCAGTTCGTTTTCCTTTTTAGTTCCGTTTGGTTTCTTTAACATACTTGACCGAGAGTCACCGTAGATTTTATTAGTGACGAGCACATTTAAAATAAATTAATCTCTCTACTTACGATTTTATTATCCTTAACAAAATTTTTACGTAATTGGTGATTAAAATTCCAGATATTATACTTATTACAAGATCGATTTAAAACGAGTGCAATTATACCAAACAATTGGTACTAAAAACCTTTTTTTACTACATAGCTACTATAGCCACAACACTAATAAAGTGAAATGAATTTACGTAATAACTATAGGAGGCATTATGTATATGTTTATAAGAAAATAATTGAATTTGAATTGGTTTTTTAATTACGATACGTGATTAATCTCAACCTACGTTAGTGAAATTAGTTCCCATGTGATTTTTCTCCTACAAATTCCGGGGAATCTCCTCTTTTTCCTTTAGAGAGCACTCGCTCGAGTGGTAGGTGTACGGAATGAATGGATCGGCTGACTTAAACGCTCAAGTTCTCGGAGTTTGAGTTGATTAATTATTTGATGGTGCCTTGTTTAAATAAAATCGATATCTTGAAATTGTGGTTAATTGAAATTGTTTGTAGGCGTGTAGTAAACAAATAACGTAAATTTAGGACATTATACATACCTAGCTCTAAATTTATATCTAAATCATGGGATACCTGCCTGCTTATTTACCTGTAGGGTTCCTTTTGAAGGTTTTAATCAATCTGTTAGTATAGACAGGTCATAGTTACTTATTAAAACAGTTTCATTTCTGAATATTTTATGGGGGAACCGATAATAATTATAGTTTCCATCTATAACAGTTCTCTCTTGATCGGTTCCCTAATCCCTGTATAATAGTATCGCCATATGTCATTATACCCATCGCATGGGAAACTAGCAACTTTGACACTGGAAAGTCTATATCCGTTATCCGTTATCGAGGGAATAATTGACATTGCACCAGTTTTTCATTACTCAGTAATTAAGAATTTTATTATGACATAGTAATGTCTGCCGATCCCGATCTTTCAAATATCATAACGTTCTACATGGTACTTGGAAACGTTCGAAAAGTCTTAGAAATGTCCTTATAAATTTTCTTTTAGTGAACGTTCTTTGGAAATATTCTTTGTAGAAATATTTTGTAAAAGATCTTCCTGGAAGTGATAGTCGTGATAGTTTCACCATCTCTAAAATTTTGATAACATTCTAACAATATTTTGCTTGAAATCTAAAAAAGTTAAAGGGATTAAAACTTATAGGTAATGTTTATATAAATCTTAAAAAATAGGAAAATTACCGCACTTTACAAAACGGACGACATACGGACAGATATTATCGTTATTTGATTTTAATCCGCGCGATTAGGTAACCACGCTAGACCTAAGTGTTAACCAGAAAGACTGACTATAATAATAATATTGGGACTTTATTTACATCAAGTAAATGGGCGAAGTTCAGCTTGAAAGACTATTCAATGCTGATCCAGAAATCTAGAAAGAGAGAACGGTTGTGTGTCCTTAAATGTGCTGAGATAAAAAAGTTACATACCTTCATTATGAATTAAGTAAAATTTTACATAGGTACCTAAAACTCTCAATTTATAAGTAGAACCTATTTGTAAATCTTGGAGATCCTCTTCGGAGCTTTTCTTATATATAGTTTTAGAATTAGAAATCTTCTTAGTTATCCCCGAAACATTAATCCGTTTAAGGATCCTGGTGAAACATTCTTTTGGTCTCAGAAACCTTACAAATTCCTTAGGGGCTTCTATAGAAACTTCTTACAAAAAAATGTGGACACTTTAAACGTGCTAGTCTGTAAGTAATCTTGCAGATATTTTTAGAAATATAACTGTTAAATCTTTTTTGCAATGATCCTAGAATCCTTGATACACTTAAGAAATCTTTGATCTCGAGGTGGAGATTTTCTGTCGAACTTTTTAATTTTATACAATTGCTATAGTCCACTTCGCAGTGCTCTTATGGTCCACAACGATATAAATCGACATTGCGGCGCTAAAAACCCCTATAAGATTGCATTACCCTATGTTCCCTGTACTATAGTCAAGATGAGACGGACTATAGTAGAAATGAGCGGTTTAAACTTACTAAAACTCTTTGAAAGGAAATTAAAATAGTTTTCAGTACACAACGGTACCATATACGTTACACGATACCTACCCATACGTCTTTTTTACGGATATAAGAAAAAATATAATCGTTTTTAGGTAACAATCCACCATAAATTGAACCGCATTTTTCAGATAGCGCATGATTTCTATAATTGAAACCAATCGATCGCGCTTGAGAGAATGCCTTTGTACACCAATCTATGTATTTCCAGGGGCTCGTGCGAGCAAGAATGTTGGAATGCATGTGTGCTGTTTAAAAGTCTACAATTTACCCATAACGACAATACTTTAGTGTCAAAATATACGTACATGAAATGAAATGTGATGAAATCCTGAAAAAAATTTAGGGGAAATAATTTAGTGTTCCACTTTCCTTGATAATAAAGGGGGGTTAAGTTACCCACTGTATGAAATTGGCAGAGTTGCTTAAATTAAACTTCCATTATAAAAGTAAAAGAATTAGGGTTGAGTTGAGATGAGCAACGTATTCTGCAAAATATCTTAATTACCTACAAAACAGTAATTTGGTGACGTGGCTAATGGAAAATCTGTATTTCTTAGTTCAGTTTGTGTTGCAATACTGTATGTGTGTTTATATTGTTCCTCATATACTTTGTATCCTTCTTATCGTGTATGTAAAGCGCAATTGTATATCGGCTAGTCTGATGTACCGTGGAAACGTTAGCGTTGCGTCTTTCTCGGAGTTTAATCAACTGTGATGAGTTAAAAACAGGTAAATGCATTTGAAGAAATGATGATTCAGTTTAGAGAAAAACGACGCTCCGTGAAGTTTGTATACATAAAAGTAGGGAAAGTGACACGGTGACGGTCTTACTCGGTCTCCTTTGCTTTCGTCCGCTGATGTGAACAATACCCCATAGTTAAAAGCTTAAAACCCTCGCCGGACAACCCGGAAAGATCTCCAGGAAGAAACCGAGAGATGTTTTATAGTACGAACAGGCGGCAAATGAAATTATAATATCTTTTTCAACTAAACGCAATGTCCCGTATAAATTTCCTCGACTCTGACTTTAACGTTATAAAATATAAACCTTAAGTTTGCGGGTCGCTTTATTTTTCTCGCGTTTGGATTGTTTTGCTCTTCCTTTTCGCGCCATAACCCGACTCTTCATCAAATAAACTGCACGGCTGTGCAAATTTTCTTCGTTTTGACTATGTTAAATATTCTAACTTTTGTTGATGAATGACTAGCTTGTTATTCCACCTTTTTTGGTATATGTATTTTAGTTTGGTCGTGTTTAAAAGAAAGCGTAAGTACTAAAATGTTGTATTTTCAACTTTTACTCATGTTGTGTAAGGGCGGACTTCCTTATTCGGAAATTTTTCGCTAGGTAAGCGCATACGTAACAATAACTATTAAGACTGCAATTCTTATTTACTTGGCTTATGATCAGTAATTAACACGCATTTCCTTTTTTAGGGTCACATCGGGGGAAACCCATTTGATAGTGCAGTAACTTGGACCAAAAACCACTTTGGCGGGTCTGTTGTGAGTCCTTGGCCTCGACATTCTCGATATGGTGTAAGTATTAATTAAATAAGCTTTGTAATCGTTTACGTAGTTACGGATTACGCGCTTTTCAAACGTTACAAGTTACTATAATTGTGGAATTGGGAAGTCGCGTTTACTTTCTTCTGTATACTGAAACAGAAATTTAATGCCACAAAAAGGTACCAAATTAAGATGTGATTTTTCGAAAGGGATAGTCACGTATCGAGAAATCACGAAATACCAGGTGCTTTTTAAACGATTTCCTTGATTTCATTTCCTCTTTTCCTTTTTTCCACTCTAAAATCACATGATATTAACTGCCTCCATTTCTTGAAAATCACTTGTGATTTACACATTTCCACACTGATTTGTTTACAGGACTCATCTATATACATGCAAGTTAAAACGTGTATATGAATCGTACTGCAGGTCTTACGTAAGATTTCCTTATTTTGTTGTGATCAAGAGTCAAGACACTAATTTTAGTTAGTAACAGAAAGCTGTGTTTATAAATTGCTCGTTTGACGTCAAAGCAGCGCCATTTCTCAACAACAAAAATCCAAAAATTAAAACTAGATTTATTAGTGCGACTAGCAAACAATTTTCATGGGCTAGTGGAAAAGCGTTTTTCCGGTACCGACCGGTCAAGCTGCCACCCACACACGACTGCGTAAGGAGTGAACCACTGGTACACATGTAAAATCCGTGAAATATTGTTGAAATCTTTGAAATAGTTATAAAATCTGGATAAAATACGTGAAATTTTGGTGAAATTTATGCTGTATGCTGTATAAGTGTATAGGTTTGGTAACACTTTAAAGAGAAGTGTAAATGCATTATTTACTTACGAACTTACGAAAGCCATTTAATTTGCATATTTTTAGCGCATTTTCCTCAAAGTAAAAAATCGCTATTGGCTGCATTTTGTCGACCGGACGGTCCTCATACGTACTACTCCTACACGACTGAACCGATTTGGGCGATATGGGGCTCACTTAAAAGGGCTTGTTGTAAGGATTCCGTGCATACCGATATTTTTTTATTTATTTTATATTATATGTAGAAAATAAGGTATTTTACAATTGACAATGTATATTTGTTGATACTTTTCATTTAACTATATGAACAACTGACACGTAGCACTATTTGTGTGAAACTTAACAGAATTCGATCATAGGCCGCGGTTCATTTGAAAGAGAATGGTACAAGGATCTCCTGCCTACAGCTATTTTTTTCCCGGTCTGAACAAGGAGGAAAATATGCTCTCGTCATTTATGTTATGTTTGTATAGGTAATAACTTTGACGTGTTTTTTTAATTCCGTAAAAAGTACTTGTCTTTACAACATTTTAGTCGAGATTTTAGTAGTGTTGACATATGTCATTATTCTACTGAATGTCAATCACGTTCGTATCTGGTCCCATTACTATTGAAGATTTGCATCATATACAGCAATTTGCAAAAGGCTATATGTTACAACTTACAAGTAACTGACGAAAGTGAGAAGGCAAAATATTATGACATTTTTCGTTCGGGGATGTCTATGATACTCTGAAAGATTTATTATTTACATCCCAAAAATAGAGTTTTTGATTAATTTTGGGGTTTAGTAGAACCAATCTCTTTGTGGGGGAAAGTTTTGTTAGGGAAGTTTAGTTTTAGTTATTTCGATTGGTTGTAGTGCTGAGCTCTGGAAGTGTTCTAAAATTTTTCCGCGTGTTTCTTTTTATTTTTTTCTCATTTCGCCATAATTTCCTGCAATAGTGCGCTGATCTTTCCTAGCTCATAAAAAAAAAAAAAAAATTCTTTTGTGCAAATGGCAACTATATAGATGGTTGTGTATTTTATTTTTGAATGAACAGGGTGTCCCATTGTTACGGTGTAGGTAAATAAATAACTGCTTTTTAAATAGAACACTGTGTATATTTTTAGTTGTTTCGATATCATTTGTTAACCTTTAAATTGAAACCTATTCACTTTTTGATTTTTTGTCATAGTTGCTAACTTTTGCTAATTTTTTTCCGAATAATTTCCCATAAGCAAGTCTCACTTTTATGAATCGTAGTTAAGAAATAAATTTGAGCAATACTTAAGTATCTATCTTAATCCGAGTAAAGGGCAACACTTTGATAATGAAAAAGTTGGATTTAATGATACAGGATTCACAATTAAATGGTAAATTGTCTGAATTTCAAGGTGCCATAACTCTTTTTTTTTTCAAATCGAGCTACCACTATTTTATTTCGCTATTCTATAGCTTGGTTTCAATAAATGACATCGAAACAAGTAAAAATATACAGGCTGTCCTCTTTAAAAAATTCATGTATGTATACGCAACCATCTATATAGTTGACATTTTCACAAAGTTTTTTGTATATTTTTTACGAGCTAGGAAAGATTGGCGCACTGTTACAAAACCCTGTATTTCACCCTAAATTTCCTTAAATTTATCCACACATTAATATAAATTTTCTATTTTCTATACACTATTTCCTCAAAAATTTACTACCATTTTACAGAAGCTACCTTCAGAATTTTCTTGCCGTTATTCAGAATCGTCTTATTTCGTTATCGTTTTCCACGAATTTCTACATCTCCAATATGTCTCTATATTTCCTACAGAATTTTCTTCAAGAGATTTTGCTTGAATTTTTTGTTCCGCCCAAAACCTTGTTATATCTCATCTACAATTCCCTCTAACTACCTCCAAGCTTCTTGTATTACTTTAAATTTCCTCATTTTCTAACAATATAAGTAACATTACCTATTTATTTATTTGTTTCAAATGTTCCGACATGTTCCTGTAAATTCCTTCGCATTTTCCAAAAACTTCGCAAATTTTCTCAATATTTCCGCTTATTCTTGCAAGCGATTTTTAAATTCCTATGATTTCCTAATTAACTAAGTCTCTTTAACTTTTTACATTTCATTAAAATTGTCCTTTTAACTTCCTAAGGTACTTTTTCATTTCCTTAAACCTTCCTTCTAGTTTACCAAAATATTTATATAAATATTCTTTTAGATCACATTGCTTTTAATTCTCCAAATATTATAGTCTCCCTTTTTTGTATTCACTTAAATTCCCCCATTTTCTGTATAGTGTTTTATTAGAACTTGTTTTTTGTCATCCCAAAATTGCCAACCATTCCTTCAAGAATTTTCGCGTTTCCTCAGGATTTCTCATTCAATTTACTCGGCCCCTAAAATGCTATTCTCTTCTCCCAAAATCTCCCCATATCTTCCTCTAATTCACCCAAAGTTCCTTACGTAACGTAAAATTGGTTTAATGGTTAGTTATGCGGAATAAATATAGGTTTCCCATAATTTTTTTAATTACTGGGGCTAACTTGATGGAGCTACGCCCAACACCCCAATAGTGACAGGTATTTTTTTGCCACACTTTGTAACCTATACACCCCTTTGGCCTTTGTAATAATAATAATAATAATAAAAAAAAAAGAAATAGATATTATTATTATTATTATTATTATTACAAAGGCCAAAGGGGTTTCCTCTCAAATTGCCAAACTTCGCATCGTGCATTTAATTGCACTGCCTCTTTTAAGATACTATTAACCTCATGCTAGATACACCATCAAAACTCGAAGCGTGAACAAATCAATGATTCCTTTCACCCCTGTAGCGAAGCATATTATTTACAAGCAACAGCGGCTAGTTTAGTTCTTGACAAAATGCACATTTTTAACAACTAGAGATCAATACAATCCACCATTCAAATATTCGTCTCGTACTCAAAAATTATCGTAGCCCGTAGCCATAATTGGGACAGTTGTATTGGCCTTTGTGTGGGGTGGCCGAGTGGATTATAAATAGAATAGCCTTTTACTACACTAAAAGAGGTGCAGTTTTATAGAGGTAGAGAAATTTAAGTTTGACATAACGTAAGCAGATGAATACATTAGTCAATACGACAGCTCATTCTTTTAATGTTTTAGAATAGAAGGAATTGAAGTAAACTGGAGACGGCAATAACCGTTCCCCCTCGCGTCTTAAATCCGTGGCACAAACAAAGCATGCTTCTTCTTGCTCCCGAACGTCGAACTTATGATACTATTATGGTGTAAACAACAAACAAGGGGTGAAATCATAGGCAGGCTCGGAATTACTGAACAGACTCGGTGACCAAGACCACCCCCTTCACTTTCTTACGCTTTTAACGCTATACTTGCTTACGTCGTAATTTAGTGTTTTGTTGTATTTTTAATTCTAAGTTAAAATGCTTCAACAGATTTTGTTAGTTTCTTCCTGATTTAATGTTCAATCTGTTGTTTGTTTGAAACACTTAAAGTAAACTTTTTTAAAGTTTATTACAACACTATGATCGCACTTATAAACATTTTTAAGCACATTACGTGCATTTTTAAATAGAACTGTTTATGGGTTTTCCTTTTTATTATTAGAAAGTTATTTACGTACATAATCTCGTAAATATCAGTCTTCAAACTTAAAAGGAACAAGTAAACAGATCCCGTTTGTCTAAAACTTCAAATTTGACGTATATCTTTGCTATACAGCAGATGGATTTTTTTATTCGGAATCTCGCGAGAAATATACCCATTGTTAAATGATTTTTTTACCTGTAGGTGCAACGTACCTATATCAGCGTAATTACTAATAAAACACAATGTTTATTGCACATACATATGTAATATAGTAGTACAATTTCCATTTATTGTCGAGAAATTAAAAAAAACCTAATTAAAGGCTGTGTCTAGCTAGACACCACGATTTTTGATATTATCAATGCACTATATGCATTGGTATACAAACAGTTCTTACCCCTACACCACACTAAATTGTTGGTAATATCAATCCTCAGGTAAAGTGTAACATCAAAGCAGCAGTGCGACGGAGGTATGTTCATGTATATAAACTTGCCCCAGAAACTTCAGTTGATGTAGTAACAGATTACTTAAAATCTTCTTTTCCACAAGTTTAGTGCGAGAAGTTAAATTCTAATACCCCAATTATTATTCCTCGTTCAAGATTTCACTGTACTACAAAATCATGGATCCAGAAATGTGGCCATCAAGCGGAGCCTGTGTAAACAGATTTATAATTCGAAGGAATTGATCTTCTCAACTGTCCATCAGTCAAGGAGATGAAAAACTGCCAGAGAAACGTGTGAATTTTCCCCAGACGTAGACCAGTACCCATGCTGTTCCAACATAGGATGGAAAATTAATTTTAGTGACAATCAAGATTGCGTGCTTAATATGCTGTTTATTAACATTCGGTCAATACGTAATAAGCCAAACGAACTTGAAGCGTTTAATTAATCTTTATGACATTTGTGTAGCTGAACATTGGTTAAATCCGCAGGTAGACGAATGCTTGAATTGTAAGGTTTTCCGATGACTGGATTTCTGGATACTTCACTCGAAGTTCCCTGATCCATCGGGAGTGTGTTGCCGCTATACGCTATACCAATTTCAAATATACTTGCACAAATTTGGATAAATTACACGACATTTCGATTGAACTTCATTGTGAAGTTGCAGGTATTCATATAACAAGCAATAACTTAGTACTCGTAATAATTACTATTTATATACCTACAGATCACCATTTTTCGTTGATTTTCATGATACATATCTTGTCGTTGTTAAACCTCTCGATTTCTGTTGTTGTTGTAGGGGATTTCAATGTACACTTTAACTAGAATGATGGTAAATGCCAATATTTATGTGATCTGTTTCAAAGCTTTGGGATGACCAGGTGTGTAAACTTTTCAACAAGAATGTAAAATACATTGGACAATATTTTAACCAATACTGGTTTATCTGATCATCTAGGAATATCCTGTCGCATTCCTTATAGGAAAGTTACAGATGAGTATATTGTAAAAAACGTACAGGTTGATTGTCTTATCTCGATCGGTGGCGGAAATTAACAAACGCCAACGGAAAACAGCGGCGAGAAGGAATGTTCGCGAGTTAAGGTGTTCGATGGATGCCCTCTTCCTCCAACACTCGGCAAGAAAGCATCGAGGAACTGAGGAATCTAAAACTGATCCCAGCCACTCATATCTTTTTTTCCGCCACAAAGCGTAAACATCTTCTTCGGTCGTGAAATAATTAACATACTAAAATGCAAAAAAAAGGGTTCCTTAAATCGATCAAGTGCCCCCCGATTGGACCGTGGGTCCACATGTGTTGGGCCCGCAAGAAGACCCTACCTACTTACTTTTTTCGCTTATGTAGGTAGGACCTATCTACTTTTCAAAATCTAATTAAATTTTAAACAAACAAAATATAACATTTTCCAATAAAGAAAAAAACTGGTTTCTACGATAAACGCATGCATAAACGTTTTTTGAAACCCTGGTCGTCAAACTTTACTTAGGTGTGGGTTGTTTTCAGGAACATCCGTGATAAACTCCATTCTGCATGTTTAGTAATTTTCTTTTCCTTTGTGGATTTTAAATTATGGCTAACCATACCAGCCGGAATGCAAAACAGTAGATAATAATTTTATATCTGAGAATACATCTGGTATTTGAGCCAGTTTATAATATGGCTAAAACTACTAGCCATATTACAAAATAATTCAGACTAAACGGTTATTTTACAATGTGGCCGTTTTATGCGGAATTTATAATGTGGCTACGACATATAGGTACATGACACAATTTTCGATGCTATATCGCTAACGCTGTATTTATCGTTATAAAAACAGGAAGTGTCTGATAACCTAAGTACACGTAAATGTTTTCAAAGGAAATTCTACGTTAGGTAAATTTTGCTTGCATTATAAAATGCCACTGACAAGTGACAGTCGTACGTTACAATTCTATACAATTTATTGTTATATTCTTTATTCCCCCATTCATTTTCCATGGGCGTATGTTGCTGAGCATAAGCAAGTAAATAAAAAAAAATTGGATGGAAGAGGAGGCCAAAGTAGATATTGTTGGGCTGTGTCTTTGTTTACTGATGTACAATATACTTTTTAGCACAAACAATCCGGGTGAGGGACGAGATCTCAGAACTGGACATTCTCAGCAACTTCCTTGATGATGTCTCGTTTGATACATATAGGTCTCACATTAGTGCAGCAAGAAATTATGCTCCCACGCTCCTTTTTTGGCGATTTCTAAATTTTAGCAAAATCTTAATTTATTCGCCAACTTCTTCGGGGAAACGGCAAACACATTTTTTTACACTGATTTACGAAAAATAAATGCAGTTTTGGCGCAAGGGGGTGTACTGGTTCAGTCCTGTATTTAGTGTACCTACCCTGAAATGCCAGTTCTCGTACCGGTCGATCAACCACAGATTATCTGGTTTCCTTATAAAATGCAATAAATGAAGCTTTTTCGATAATTAAGACGCAACAAGACCAACGAAGATAATGTGGATGCTGCATTCCTTGAACAGTATTTGACGCTGAATAATAATGCAAATCAGCAAAGATGCTGGCAACAAGAACGCACTTCGATGGGCCCGGATAATATCCCCACTTGGGTCCATCTCTTAGTATTACATCAAACCGGTGTCTTATGTTATCTAAGCTTCCAAAGCATGCTGAATCGTTTGCATGCAAATTTTGTGTTGTTGGACTTCAATGACTGAAAAGCTAACAAAGTAATGTCATATATGATTATGGCAAGCGAATCACCTCTTTGCTCAAGATTTCATGCTCAATGTTTTTAAATGTTAATCTTAGAATAACTACGATACATGTTGAACAAGAGTCATCTTGTTCATCAAATAGTTCAGATATCGCGTAGATAGCATCTTCAGTCCAAGCTTTAGTTCTAGCACACAACTGATCCCCCCCTTTTGTCAGTAACATCTCCAATGGTGAATTCCATCTTTAACACACAACTTCCTTGCAAAATTTCTCCAATATCAACGGGCCGAACACTAAAAGTGCTCGTATCGGTTCCATTAAACTACGTGGGGTGGTTTCTTATTATATTAGTTGTTATCATTGTAAAAATCGCGGGCAATTTAATGGCTAATTCAAAAGAAAGATGAAAACTATTCAGGTGTAATGCGTAGTTAAAAGACAATCGTAACGATTCCATTAATTTGGTGTATGAGGAAATGTTTAGAAAATATTTTAAGTAAACATAACATTTGTTTAACTTCACTATCCGCGTACATAACGCAACTGTCCCCGAAATTGGGATTGGTTGTGCACATGGGCATTGTTAGTCTTTTTTTTGTTTTTGTTTAGCAATAAGTCTTATAACGTAATCCTTCCGCATCAGTGTCTATGACATTATCCAATCCTTCGAATTGCGTCGATTCTATTTCGATGTGCACTCGCTATATATAAAAAGTTATAACCTTCCAATATTCCCATTCTATCTTAGCGAATAAACAAATGACGTCAATTTAGAATAAACAAATAAACATGATGAGGAGATAAAAGATGTTTATTATTCGATCGTGTAATGCATGGACACACGTCATTCAGTTTAGATTCGGGTGTGCATGAGAGTACACGACGGAAATAAATGGTCGCGATTATTATTAACAATTTTTAACTGTTATCAGTGATGAAGGTGCTTACCATTGCGTCTAAAATGTGCTTTTGCTATACAAAGAAGGCACCATACAGGTAAGAGATGAACGAGAAACGAATGTCGTAACGTTGAATGGACTGCGCGATGAGCTGAGCGAACGAGAATAAACAACGGAAATGCGGCTTCGAGGAAATATTTAACAAACATTTGTCGGCTGTATTTATTTAAATCCGAGTGCGGCATCGTTTGGAATATGAATATTTGAAAGATGTTTTTTTGTTGTTTCGTCGGTACTCCTTTGTAAGAGAGTCCCGCATTAACTATTCCAGTACAAATAGCAATTTTTGATTGTTTAATGTTGTTTTCTAAGTACTATTTACTCTTCAACTTATAATAAATCGTAAGTGGAAACGATTTCTGCTATTAAAGTTTAAAAGTGCTTTTCACGGTGGCCCCGTAAAAATTTTAACAAAGACAATTATCGACTAGAGTTAATTTTTTAAATAATGAAGACTGCTCTCTGACAAGCAAGAGTTTTTAATTATCACTTTTAAATCCTCTTTCGAAGGCTAAAGAAGGGACAAAAGCTATAGAAATGGACTAAACCCTCGGCGTACCGCCATTTCCCCACCGGGAGTCCCCTGCTTCGTTCATTTCGAATTTGCCTGTCTTCTTGATTGCGATTTTACAGATCACCGGAGACTATTTTATTTTTTACGACCTCGCTATATGTGTCCTTAAATGTATCAACTGTATCACTTTAGTAAGTATATGCGTTTATCACAACACATTACTAATTTACTCGTTTACAACCCGTCAAATTCGCCCCTTTTTCCCAAGCTGCCAATTAATGCCAACAATACACATATACATACTTAGGTATAGGATGTACAAAAAATATTTTAGCTCGCTTTATTTCAATTTGATCGCAATGCCTGTCGGTCTGTCTGGATCATGGCGCACAAATCATCGGGTCCTTTGACTTTCTAGTTGATTACTACTTTTCGTTCCCAGTGGCCAAGTGAAAACTTCCCTAACCCAGTAAACATCGTAATACCTTCCGTGGGTTTGTTCAAATTATGCCCAGTATAGTAGATATAGTTGGATTAAAATGTATAATGCGCGATGGACGAGTGTTGAAACATTAAATTCGTCCGAGAATGCATTGTAGGAAGAGGGTAACTATCGATAAAACTCGAAAATGAAGTGCCGTATGGTAAGAACGGTAGGGTTAAAATATTTTTGCTTGGTGTCTTATAATATAATGATGTAAAATGCCAATTTAAGATCCTTTAAGAATACTTTGGGAATCCTAAACGGTGGCGTTGATCCACTTGTTAAATTTATGTGAGCCATGTAATTACAATCAGAACGTTTTTAAGTGAAAGATATTTCTAATAGGTTTCTGTTAAGATATTTTAGCATACGTAAAGTAAAACATGTCTCATAAAGTAAAATTGAAAGAAAGGGGTCGGTAGCGGTACAGGTAAATATAAAGTAGGTATACAAGTGTCACTCCCTCCAATTTAAAAACTATTAAGTTCATTCGGAAAACTGGCCCTTGCACAATGGTCTTTTGTGACACTTCTGTGATGGATCAGATATTTTTCATTATAGTTGAATGATTTTGTGTATAGGTTTCACAACGTACCCTACGAGTGCATATGAAAATCTATTACCCTCTTTGATTTTTAAAATGAGACATTTTTAAGAAAAAGAAAAATATTGGGAGTGTTTTGTTGATCAATTTTGTTGGAGGAATGTGTAAGGGATTGGGTACTTATAGTTTCAGATTATCATAGAAAATGGTGAAACTATTTTGTGTAGATATCGTCAAATGCCGCCGTCTCCCTCGCCTTTCCGCCGATCTCAGTTGCTACTTCCAGCGTTGACTGATAAATTCTAATTATCAGTCCAGTTATTTCCTTAACCGTACCCACCCGAATCATTTAAAAGCAGTACTCAATTACTCCTCAACATTCCAACTCCGTTCCCAGCACATAACTTTACTTATACTTACATTCCCGTTCTCTGGCTGAAGAGGCTCTGGCAAGCCTGAGTAGCCCGCCTTCGAAGTCCCTGTAGTCATGGGATGTTGGTTGTCGCAGAAATCAAACACGACGACCTTTTCCTTTTTTCGTGAGAGGGGAATTTTAATTTACCTTTCCTTACCTCAAACTTCAACTAACCAAAACACCCAGATCTGCAACCTCAGAATTTTTCATGGTCTCTGAATTATCCAGAAGCTCACGGCCGGTACTTCGTGCCTGGAATTCATGTCGATAGAATGCTGTGAAAACACAGTAATTTAATAATAATACGCACTAATCGTTACTTGATTTTAATCCGTGCGATTAGTTAACCAGGCTAGACCTGAGCTCTCACAAGAAACACCGACCATAAAAAAAATAATGTTTATTCCATAATGAAAGATAGAAAGTCTTTCTTATCACGTCAATGCAAAGAAATATAGAAAAAAAGGCTGCTACCTAAAACACTTTTAGATCTAAATTTTCAATTCAACAGAATAAAAAGCATGTTTCGTTAACATTTTTTTACCTTTTTTTTTAAATGTATTATAAGGAAGTGGAAGAGCTCATATGTCTTCTGGCATCTTATTGTAAAGTTTAACAGCAACAGCACCATAACTTTTATGAGATTATACAAGTCATCTTTGTGGAAGTATCGCGTTATTATGGTTCCATACGTATGAATTTGACTGTGTATAATCCACTTATCAACATTTCTGCGCGCAAAAAGTAAAGTTTCGAGAATGTAACAACTAGACGTTGCGTTGTTAGTAAATTACTTGTAACAAACAAAGGTTTGGAGGGTTGCAGTGGATTTGATTGATTTAAGATTCTTAAAACTTTGTTTTGAAGAATAAAGATTTTGTTGGCTGAAGAACAATTGCCCCATATTATTATGCAGTAAGACATGACTGAATGGAAGAGACCAAAACACAAAAATCTTAAAGATATGTCTAATACTAGAGCTATACACTACCGAGCATAATCTAGAGTTTGTTAGTATTCATCCCACTGCAAGTTAGGATCGATATATACACCAAGAAGTTTAACAAAAAAAAACTGTTGTTATTGTCAATAGTGGTATTTTTTCTTAACGTAAATACAATGTTTTGATTTTTGCCTGCATTTAAATTTAACATGTTTGAATTAAACTATTCTTTACCTTTAGCAGTACTAATTATAATCGCTTGCTTTTGAAGAAGATCCGGCATGTCGTTGCTTTTGTCCAGCATGGTAGTATCATCTGCATACAACACACAGTATGGCAGTGATGGAGATTAATATAAAGAACAATTATTGATGTGAATTATGAATATCGTACGTCCTGATGGGTAACTTTTTGTGGCACTCCATATAAAACTGTCCTATTCTGTGATTTTGCCCATTGTATGCCACTACTTGTTTTCGATTTTCTAGGTAAGACTGATGTAGAAGACGTAACGAAACCCCTAGAATTCCATAGTGCTCCAATTTTGATAAGTATCTGGTGATTAACACAATCGAATGTTGCAATCGATTATTAATTGCGACTTCAATTACTTTGGTAATCGTTGATATTAATGAAACTGGTCGCAAATCATTTACATTTGCATGATGTATTTTTTTCGGAATTGGTATCACTTTTTTGATTTTAATTCAAAGGTACACTAATTTGTATGGCAGCATGTTTTAAAAGATTTGCGCTAGTTTCATACGCGTCTGTACTTCTCTTTGGTGATATGCTATTGATAAATAGCAATATCCATATAATTTTACAGGATGGTACTGAGTACAGAGGGCCTAAAATTAAATTACGAAATTCAACAACTGACGTACATGACAATCTTCCATTGCGTCTAACTTGTAGTGCATCATATATTTTTATTTCGTCGATTAGTTTTGTTTAGAGGGTTGTAAATTTTCTACAAATTGCTCTATAAATGTGTATAAAAATGATAAAAATGATTTTGTGTAAAAGTTCTATAAGCCTCTATATATAGACACATAAAAGTCTAATCTCAGGTTTCCGATATTTTTAAGAAAAGGAGGTTAGAGAGCCTAACAATCGTCTATCGGGAAAGTTGTAACTTCTTTGCAGTGCGGCAAATATGTTGTGATTTTGATTAGAGGGTCTACAAAATACCCTACAAATACATATAAAAATCTAATCCCTTCCAGTTTTAAAATTGCCAAATTTAAAAAAGAAACTCGTTCTTACATGATAGTCGTCTATTGTGAAGGTTTTAACTTGGTGACGTATCAAATATTTTTTTTATAAACGAAGTGTGTGATCGTGGTGGCTTTTCTTTTATATGTTGTAATCGCTATAACCGAGTCTGGTAATGCGGGATTATAATAAGAAGACTTCCTAGCAGTTGCGTTGATTGATTTCGTTCGGAAGGTCTACAACCTACCCTACAATCTACAAATACATGTAAAAATGTAAATCCAATGTTAAAATTACAAAATGGTTCGTTCATCTATCTATTGTGAAAGGTGTAACTTTTATAGTGCAACATATATTTTTCTTTCGTTGATTAATTTTGTTTAGAGGGTTGTAAATCTTCTATAGATTGCTGTATAAATAAACTTTCCAGTTTCAGAAATGTTTAAGAAAATCGCTTTTCCATGCCAACCTTCTCTTGGTTGGATGAGGCGTCAAATATTCCTGTTGCGTTGAATGATTGGGGGTCTACAAATTACACCCTCTACATATGATATGCACGTATAAAAGCTTAATCTGTCCCAGTTTTAAAATTCCGATATTCTTAAGAAAACTTGGCCTGACTATCGTCCATCGGAATGGCTGTAAATTTTTTTGTGGTGTGTCAAATATTTTTATGGCCTTGATTGGTTTTGATTCGAGGGTCTACTCTACAAATGCATATAAAAATGTAAATCTAGTTTTAAAATTACGTAATTTCTCCCCGTCTCTATAATAATAATAATAATGGTTTTTATTGGTTAAATAATGGTTCCTACACCATAACCAATGGGCACAAGGTCAGGTAAACCCGTTGATATGGTCACCTGTTCTTGAAACCCCTTGTGTAAATACAAATAAATAAAGTTATTCTGCATTAGTTAAAGTTATTTGTAAAGTAAACAATTATTGACAGGCAGCTTATCGTTTGGAGATGCAACGGAAACATCGTAGTGGTTTCAATTACGTTCGCATTAACATTCGCTCTCTAATGATTCGATGTTTGATGTTTCTTTTGAACACTAGAGCAGGCAGATACAGTAATTTTGTATTTTTGGGGTTGTTGCAAAATTTACAGATGTTGAATAAGAAAGATCGTTTGAATAATGATAATTTAAACATAGGAACAGATAGAAGTCCCCTGTGCCTCAAATTTAAGTGGTGCACGTCTGTACGAAAGGTAATTTTGCGGTAGAGATACGGGGGAATTTTACTGTTTAAAATTTTATGAAAAAATAAAGAATTGTGAACTAGCCTTCTTTCCATCATATTGAGCCAGCCTAGCATTGGTAAGGTATGTGAAATCCGTTCGAACTTCCTAATTCCAAATATGAAGCGCAAAAATGCTTACGTATAGTTCAAAAATTTTACCAAAATTGGGGATTATGATGATTGATACGTAATTACTGTACGCGCTGCGCGATTTGGGAGAGCGGGGGACCTCGACGGACACTCTGATGGCGCGGTGATCGGCAGTATTCGACTTGCGGTGGCACTCCTCGCATCTCTGTTTTGTTATTCTTACTGTCACGGTATTATACGTATTATATTAATTATTCGATAATAAATGGTTATAGGGAACCCATGTGATTTACAACGCAGCCGCGGGATCGTCTCTGTGCCTAGAATCCGAAACGAGTATTAAAGTCCTGTGGTTGTAAACAAAGGGATTGTGCCCTCCATAAACGTGCGGAGCAACGCCTGTACTTCGCCCAGCATTACGATATCACATAATTTCGATACATAAACGCATATTATTTCAATAGCATGAATAGCCGACATCGAAGAGAAAACTATCCGAAGATCGTCGCGTTAGATCAAGGTCACCACGCCATCGGTGGCATGATACACGCGATACTCATAACAACTGCAATTGTATAAATAGAAACGAGGACCCGCGAATTAGAAATTTGGAAGTAATGGTTAACCAAATATTAAGTCGCGAACCACCCATTAATTCAGGTGTCAACACCCAACCCTTTGTGCGGATGGCAGTTAAGGGTGACTGTATACCGGAATTTATGCCGGGTAAACCAAATCAATCGGCGGGAAAATGGGTTAATAAGATTGACCAGGTATCTTCGGTAAATCGCTGGGATGAGAATACCACAATCTAATTAATGTAAAATTTCCTATCTGGATTAGCACGTAAATGGTATGGTAATTTAACAACGTACAGGCATTCATGGGAAGAATGGAAAGGTTTGATTGTAAGTGCTTTTACTGACCATCGTGATTTTGCGACAACTCTGTGCGAGTTAGGAAAACGAGAAACACTACCGAACGAAACGATGGATCAGTACTACCTACTTTGACAAAATGAATCTACTCCAGGCATGCGAAATATCCGGCAAAGATGCCGTATCGTGTTTAATTGATGGGATGCAAGGTCGTACACTTCGAAATGGAGCTAAAGCGGGAAGATATGAGACGCCTGAAGATTTAGACACCGATTATTTGTCCACGTTAACCACGGAAACTTCGGAAATCGACTCGAAACCAGCTGATAACAGAGAAAAGGTACCTAGGATTTGACCGTAAACGATTGGGAAAAAGGAATGGTCGAAACCATGAAGTACTTATGGACCAGATACGTACTCGTACCACTCGATGATATAATTGCCATGACACGGGCCACATTTCGAGAAAGTTTCTAAAGCCGAGATTGGAATGTGGTAACTACAAGTTGCCGCTAGGACACAAAGCCAAACAATGTAGACGACCAAAAGCGGCAACAGACGTTGCCCAATGAGTACATAAGATTGTTATTTTGTGGATGGCCAGATAAATGATAAGCCCATCAGAGCTTTTTCTATTTCCTCAAATAAAGGCAACATTATTATTATTATTATTATTATACGGGTTGCAACTCACCAGACATAGGACGCAACTACAAAGTGCATCAAAGGATGTGCAGGAGGAGAACACAATTTCTAGAGGAAACTACAGTCACTTTAACTGTTGATCTTGTGTCAGCAGAAGTCGTCGCCTATGTGGTGGTTGATAGCATGCAAGAAGTCGGGCTAACTTTCTTGAATCGGACCGGTGTAACATCAGTGTCATGCGATAACCAAATTCGACTTTTTGAAAATCACTTGGTGGCCTTACCTGACGTATCCAGTTTGCCACCACGCAAGCTGCCCTTATGGTCAAAAAACGCCGCGGTAATCCCTCCAAATACAATCGGTTTCATCGAAATCGCCAGCCAAAAAAACCACAAAGGCGAGGTCTATGTAGAAGCTACAACCAGCCAAATCCTGGGGGCGCGTATAACATCCCAGGTTGTGTGACCACTATAGGGGGTGTGATCGATATCCAGAATATATAAGCACCGACCATTTGACGTTTCGGCAACATCAACTTATTGCACGTGGGACGCCATGTGAAAACGAAATCTCCAAAAACGAGGTGAGCAATTTTGATATTAATGCATGCACCTTACCGTTTCTTCAGTTAAACGATATTAAGGGGCGGTTAGGTGCTAATTTTAATGAAAGCGAATGTATGCTAGTCGAGTTAACAAAAGACCAGAACTTTCTCGCATCTTCATTTATAGCATTTTCGGAATATTTTATAAAATCATTAAAAGCATTACGTAGGTATTATAGATTTTAATGCTCTTCTCAGACGTTTAAATTGAAACAAGTCCGCGTAATTTTTAAACCGTTTAACTCTTTTAAAACACCGGTTTTTTAGTGTGATACAATATATAATTTCCGATGAAAACGATTTTCTGCTGATGGTATAATGGGAACATACCTACATATCAAATAAATACAGCAGCATATAAAATTTCGCACAAGCAATGTTACCACCAATAAACCAATAAAGTTCGCTTTTTTGAAGTTATAGTTTCTTTGAAATTTGTTCGCATGGAAATTTTACTTACATATCACCTCCTGAAAGCATACCGCGATCGACGCTCTATGTTACTAATCTAGATACGCACAAAAAAACATATAAAATCACACATTAAGCGGGATTTCGTATCCCCGTAACCATGACAAACTTTAGTACATTCAAATCTCCCAAGTATTGGAACGTTAAACCCCAAACTCGCAACACATTTGTTCAAATATTTCCAAAAAAAGATTGGAAGTCTCTTGTCTGTGTATCCAGAGGTACATAACTAAAAAAAATGTGGAGTTCGCACTCACCTTTAATGAGCAGCTACAACCGATAATGTCAAAGTTTGGTAAACTGTTTTTTAAGACTGCGGTGTCAAATAGCAGCTTATAGCATCCTTGCGACTGAGAACAAGTAAAGCACTTCCGCCTCATTTTTTTTCAACCACGGTAAAATTTCGGTCACACCGAAAAACTTGATAGTTTGTTAGAAACAGTTCGTCACTTGATTATATGCATCAGTAACAGACACATAAAACTCGTTGTAGACCTCAAATCACGAACATTTTGAAAATAAAATTGAATTTTTTATTATTAGTGTTACTGTTAATTGAGGAATTTATAGCAATGTTCATCAATTAGTTCGTGATAGTCGATAATTTTTTATGATACGTTCTTTCGTAAATACCTCGGGCTCCACTTTGTTGAGTTACGACTTCACGCGCTTTTTTTACATTTGTTTGCTTACATATCCAAAATTTGAACAAAATCCGTCGAGCTGTTACCTCAGAAAATTGCCAGCGTACGTATGTACAGACGGAAAAAACGTTTGTTAAGTTGCTTAAAAATGATCTAAAACGGCGACATTTGATGGAATTTTAACATGTTCAAAAACGATAATCGCATAGCCACCTAGCGCGCGATAGGAAGCTAAAAATATTTTTATTTTTTATGTATAATATTCATGGGTTAAAAATTACGGTAAATAGCTAACTTGAATTTATTACCTACCAAGCTGACAAAGTCCAAATTTATTAACATTGTGCACAACCGCCAATACATTTCTCGGGGCAAGTCTACCTCTATCAAGATACGAAAGAAATCAATTATTGGGTAGTGTCTTGGTGTAGATATGAGAAAAATGGCAGTATCCGTTCTGGCATTGCAAAAAATCCAAAACGCATTCTGGGCTATGCTAATCTTGGAATACACTTCCTTATGTATTTATATTTACTATGAGTTTAATAAAAAAAAATTTACTGCACTCTTGGCCATAACTTTATATACACAAGAAATTAATGAATAACTAAAAACAGGAGAATCAGAAAAACTTAGACATGTATAAATGCATATTAGCGTAGGCAAATCCTTTACACATCAACTGGTTAAATTTGATAGAATTGTATCACGCCCTTGACCACCGATTTTACTGTAAACTGTCAATTGGTTCTCACAACTGAAAAGGTAGATTAATGGGTGGTGTGGTTCTGATACAACATTTACTATAAGAACGATCATTGTATCATTATAGGTAAAAATTAGAGCTCAAATACAGAAAATAATCACAAATTTTTACCTGGTGGCAAACTCGTGGAAATGTAAAATAAAATAGTCAACGAAGGAATATTCACAGAGTTTTAGTGAGTTGTCTTTATAACGAATCTACTGTAAAGACGAATTTACTCGCGAATTTATCATTTTACGTAACATTTGGAGATTAAGGGAAAGGAAAAAAGTCTTTTTACTGTAGATATAAATTCCCACTCTTTTGGTGATACGTTTGTTCCTCTTTGGTTATACCTACAGGTAAGTGTTAGGCACTTAACTTCAAAGTGCCTCGTGCTAAACTTTGGCTTGCCCATGTGGCAATATTCTGTGCCGAAATAAGATCCTGCATACCAATTTTTATTTATCCGTTGTCAGATCCTCTTAAACATTTTAATTTTAAATACGTCTTCAATGATCATAATTTGGTAATTTAAGCTCATAATTTTCTTGTTTCTTGTCATATTCTCTCAACAAAAACCATATACAGTGTAACCTCTTATAGAATGCATCAAGCTGAAAACGAGCGTTCTTTTTTCATGAAAGGGCGTACACATTTACTCTGTATTGTAAGAGAAACGTTTTTCCCTTGTTTACTTTTACGCACGTATAGGCATCAGGTAATGCATACCTATACGTAGTACGAGTGTAGAAATGAAGTAATGAGAAGTTACAGTGATGAAATGAAAATGTTATCAAATTCAGGAAAAATTGATTACTGCAAATAAAGAAAAGTGATATTTACTGACGAGGGTTGTGGAACATTGGTTGGCCGTATAAATTTTAGAATGACATCACGTTCCAAAAGTTGTCATATTTGATCCTGCACGCTTCCAATTAACAAATCTGTATCTACGTAGACGTGTGTTTGTGAATTTATAACTTATAACGAAATTAAGCTAGCGATGGGGGGAAATTCGCATACTACAAAAAATGTTATTCCTGAATTAACGCAACTGATAAACCTTCTTATGTGTGACATAAAACCGTTGTATAAACAGAAGCATATACATTTAGGCAACTACCAAACTAAATAATATGCCTCAATCGCCTTGAAATTGATACTAATGCCATTCTTTGCATATTAGTGTAACTTATATCTGGTGAGTATAACGTCCAAATATTCCTTTGGTCCACACCTTTTTGTACAAACGCACAATTTAACAGAGCGGAGGATTCCACGGTCACAAGATGCGAGCGACTCCCGGCATGGGACCGTTTCAATGTTGGCGTTTCGCCCACTTTCGTAAGGAACTTCATCAGGACAAGGAAACAAAGTTCTGATGAATCCTCTTACGAAAGTGGGCGAAACGTTGACTTTTCAATATTTTAACATTCCAAGCTTTTTTTGTCTTGTTGCATTAAAAATCAACTACGAATCTACTATAACCATTTTCTATTTCTAACAATTGTAAATTTACTTCTCTTTACTAGTTGAAATAATCACAAATATTTCATCGGGACCAAATACTCATGCGTTTAGGGGTGACAAACATGCCACTTGGTAAGTTATACGTTATCTTAGCTCTTGTGTAGAAGTTTTTTTTACAAAACCTTCTTGTAAATTTTACCCCCTTTTCTGTAATGGAATCTTCTTAAAATTATCCTCATTGATCCTCATTACACGTACTTTACAAAACATCTTTGCAATTCATTCATTTTCTTATATGAATTTCGCCAAAAGTATAATCTCTCATGTTATCCATCAAAGTTACCTAGCATATTCTTCGTGGGAACTGAGGCAGGGCTAGAAATTTCCTTACGTTGCTTTAGTTAGAACCCTTTCTAGAACTCTGGAACTTGTAAAAATTGTTGTATTTGCCTTATAGGAATGTTCTTAAAGATTATTTGACTCTCATAAAATTAAAAATTTTTTGGTAATACTTTCTTCGGTTGTGTGAAGAGAGTCGTATCGTTTTCTATTATTTTGATTTAATCGAATGCATTAATTAGGCGCCAATTATGCGTCGGTTTGCACCGTTCAAGAATTTTGCGCCCGTATAGGAAACATTATTTCAAACATTATGTTGGACCGGCCCGCCAACTTTTTCCTATTAATTATGCGCCTGTTTAAACAATCTGTATGGATTATTTGTACATTATTGTGAGGCCCGTGCATCTATTTGATTAGTAACATACAACAATAACTTGTTGATTTAATTATTGAAAGCGAAATGTCGTTCGATTTGCAATTTCTCTCACTGTCCGATATTCTTGAGATATTCACTTTTGACTCTGCAGATAGCTTCGTCCAAACCTTTCAGTGAAAAGCCATTCACTTCGAGTAGAGTAGCTGTTAATTTGGTTGAACATTAACTTTTCTATAAGATTCTAGAATGTGGAGGAATATACTAATCGGTTTAAGATCAGATAAGCTTGTTGGATTCTTCGTCTTAGGAAATAGAATTTGTTTTTTGTGCCAGGGTTTTACCAACATGATTGGATTTGCTTCTGATGAAAAACGAGCATCCGTCGGACACAATTTTGTCGCAGTTGAGAGCAACCCTCTATGCATAATTTTTTAGTATTCTTGTGCATTGCGCAATTGTTTCGTAACTAAACTCTCAGTCGCCCACTCCTTTTAAAAGACATGCACATCAATTAGATTGAGCATTCTTAGTGATGAGCTCAATAACTATAACTACAATAAAAAATTGCCATATGGGTTCCTACGTATTTTCAATATATTTATTTATTTATTTATTTATTTAACAGAAATACCATTTTTACAAAAAAATACAAAACATAATATCATATCGCAAAAAAAAACGAAGTGTGACTATAAATCAAAATTACTGAACAGCTTAACAAAAAATATTTGAAACATAAATAAAGTGTATTTTAATTGATAAAAAGAACGATAAATTTCATTGATTCTAATAACCCTTAGATAAACACCTACGTAAAAAAGAATGCAAACACAATTTATACTGTTAACCGTTGTGTAACATCAGCTTCCTTCTGAATTCGATAACGTAGTACCAAAAAAGTTAATATTAGTACATAGTACATTTGCGGAATTGCACATTCTTATTAGAGGAGAGCATTGTCCGTACGACATTGTTCTGTGGAAGGGCACATGGAATAATTGTCTATTACGTAAAATTATATGTGAATCATTTAAGGTAAAGCAAAATGAATTTCTGGCGTTGATAAGTCTGTTTGCAAGGTAAAATCGACCACCCCAACATAACATAGGTATAGTTGTTATCGTATCGCGTACAAACGCGTGAAGGGATGAAGAACAGACGAACAGATACTATAAAAAAGGCGATCGAGCTAAAACTTTGGCTACTTACATATTAATAATTTAAATTTCAGTTTCCCTCTTTAATAGATTCCCCAGGCTCTGGCAATGTCATCAGACGTGCTGTTTATGAAAAGTTCCAATTCGCGATGGAAATGTCTGGGAGAGGTATAGAGTTGTATACCTAATGTAATGAGAGTTCTTTTTAGGATATGTATAGGTATAAGTATAACAATTCGATAGGACCCAAATTTATTAGGAGACAGGTCACAATATAAACACCAGGATAAACACTATGATGACAAAATCGAAACCATTATAACCTGATGAAGTAAAACCGCGAGGAAATACAAGCTGCCCAAAATCCTCCACCAAATACAACACGTTTAAAGGACATCAATTAATAATAATAATAATAATAATAAGATCTTTATTCTTGAAACTGTGCATCACAGCCATTGAAACGTCATACAAAGAGTGAAAAAATAACAAACTTTACGTGCAGGTACGAACAACATTGAGTGAACACATAATAAATAAATTAGCAAGTGGATTGCTTAAGTTAATTCATCACGTTGATAATAACATAATACCAGTAGTTTTCTTCTGGAAATTCGCCTTGTTTGTACCTACAGCAAATGTAAATCATAATATACCTGTACAGTACAACCTTCCTTTTTTACCAAAAATCGACTGCACCAAAATTTCTCGAGAAAACACTTTCTTATTAATTTTGGTACGTAGAATCCAAAACAATTCGTACTTTTTCGATCAGACTTCTCAATCAAAAGTTATATACTAGAAACCAATTTCGAAAGAAAATTCAAAGGGCTGTAACTTTTGAACTAGTAGCCCAATCTTGGAACTGTTTGAAATTATGGATTCTACGGGCCACATTCTATAAGAAAATTTTTTTCCGGGTCGATCTGAGACAATTTTTTTTTCGGGGCTCAAAAAAAGGCAGTGTATAACCTTCCTTTTTTACTAAAAATCGACTGCACCAAAATTTCTCGGGAAAACACTTTTTCTTATTAATTTTGGTGCGTAGAATCCAAAACAATTCGTACTTATTCGATCAGACTTCTCAATCCAAAGTTATAGACTAGAAACCATTTTCGAAAAAAAATTCAAAGGGCTGTAACTTTTGAACTAGTAGCCCAATCTTGGAACTGTTTGAAATTATGGATTCTACAGGCCACATTCATAAGAAAATTTTTTTTCCGGGTCGATCTGAGACAATTTCTTTTGAGGGCCTCAAAAAAAGGCAGTGTACAACCTTCCTTTTTTACCAAAAATCGACTGCACCAAAATTTCTCGAGAAAACACTTTTTCTTATAATTTTGGTGCGTAGAATCCAAAACAATTCGTACTTTTTCGATCGGGCGTATCAATCAAAAGTTATGGACTNCAATTGGAATTCACGTGCGAAGTGCGATATTTATAAAAAGTTTCATTTTCGTTGATAAATTACAAATAGACCTATAATGATCTTCTCCAGGTACGGGATTGAGTTCGACATTCTAGCTCCCAGCGCAATATTTTACAATAGTTTTACATAATTTATGGCTAAACGGCCATATATCACATTTTATAGGACCACCTTTATTTAAATTAGACAGCGGTGAATTTTCACTTCATCTCTCTGTTGAGCTGCTGAGAGATTTTGAAATCTTAATTGATTCCGTTGCATTAATTACAAGTATTGTTTGGGGCGAAGGGCTCGGCGCTGATGATTTCGGGCTAACAGCTGTAAGTGTGTGACTTACTTGACCACGGTGGCGGGTGGTCAACTGCCTATGGACATTTGTCCCGACTTCATGATTGCAATCTTGCTGCAATTTTAGATAAAATCGAAATTTCTAATACGTGCAGTGTTCCATAAATTTTTAAGAAGCGCTGCCATGATCAGGGGTGCTTATTCTTCAGGTAGGCAGGTTTAATTGTAAAGGTTACGAAAATATTCGAAAAACAACTTATTTTTAAATTAGGGAGGTCACATGAACTTGTTTTTATATAGACTGCGGTGGATACGAGATTGATTTACATACCTCTATGATTGGTTCTAATTTGTCGGCACCAAAACAGCGTAATTATTGATTAAAGTTCATAAGCGACTGCCTAGTTAAAGACATTTTTACTATCCTCAACATCAAACTATCAAAAATGCCTTGTAACCCTGGTAAATTTTAGTAATGCCCTTTGCTTAAAATAAATCTATATGTTTGGGATGTGCTCACAACCTAGTATACTTGTGAGTGGAGCTTGATATTCCTATCGAGCGGCACTAACCTACTGCCATTTAGCCCATGCGATATGTTGTAATCCACCCTACCCCTACATTCTCATTGAATTCTTTGTGTAATTTTCAGAAAAACGGCTCTTATTTGTTTCGTTAACTTGCAATTTTTTAGTTGTCTATTTACTCTTATTCCTTTCTTTCTAGTCTCTATTATTTTGCTATGCTGCCAGAGGTTTCGGGAGCCCTGTTGCGGTATAATGAGAATGATATCCCTCATTATCCACCCTTTGTCGAGACTAATGTTGTTATGTTGCTATTAAGACATTTGGAGAATTGTTTCATGTTAATTAAAAAAATTATGAATCAAAATTGCAAATAAAATTGCTTTATTCTTTATTTTTTTGTTAACCAGAAGTACCAGTGGCGGATTCAGCAGGGGGCAAAGGGGGATATTGCCCTCTCGAAGTCCAAAAAGGCTTGGCGAAAAAGAGAAATACACCCTTTTAAACAACAACCTCATTTACTTTGTTTCCATTACATTTCTCACTTTCTATCTTTATAAAAATGTGTGCTATGTAGACATCGAGACTTGAATTTATTGTTTGAAATGGAATCCTCACCTACCTCACCTATATGTATCTTTTTTTGTATAGCAATAACATTAATTTTCAACTAAGGCAGGGTTGGCAACCTATTGCAACGCCAAAAGTTACAGTTTACAAAATTTCCCAATTTCTAAAGAGCCACTAAAAATTTTCGATTCAATATTATAGTATTTGGTTATATACAGGGTCTTGCAACAGTGCGTCGGTCTTTCCTAGCTGATACCTGGTAAAAAATATTTTTAAAAAAATCTTTTGTGCTAATGTATAGATGGTTGCGAATCTACAGAAATTATTTTTATAAATAGAATATCCTGCATATTTTTTACTTGTTTCAATCATCAATGTCATTTGTTCAAAGTGCCATAACTATTCTTTTTCAAATGGAACTACCACTATTTTATTTCACTATTCAATTGTCATTTGTGTTCTTTTCAATTTTTATGATTGGGGTGAACCCATAGTTTTTATGTTATTCAATATTCTTCACATAACTACCTACCCATTAATTAATTACATGTTTATACATCCGAGTAGGCACATTCTATAAGAAATTTTTTTTTCCGGGTCGATCCGAGACAATTTTTTTGAGGGGCTTCAAAAAAAAAGGCAGTGTTATACCTTCCTTTTTTACCAAAACCGACTGCACCAAAATTTCTCGGGAAAACACTTTTTCTTATTAATTTTTGGTGCGTAGAAACCAAAACAATTCGTACTTTTTCGATCAGACTTCTCAATCAAAAGTTATAGACTAGAAACCAATTTCGAAAGAAAATTCAAAGGGCTGAAACTTTTGAACTAGTAGCCCAATCTTGGAACTGTTAGAAATTATGGATTCTACAGGCCACATTCTATAAGAAAATTTTTTTTCCGGGTCGATCTGGGTCAATTTTTTCTGAGGGCCTCAAAAAAAGGCAGTGTACAGTGTACATGTGTACCTATACCTACCTAACCAATTGATATGTGAACTTTTATCGTGCGCAACACTGATTTATTGGATACCTATGTAACAATTTTTTGTTGGAACGTTATAAAATGAGTTACTTTGGGATTTCAATCTGTTTCAACAATTGAATTTCTTAGAGGGGTGCGAGGGAACCAAGTTGAATAAACTGAACTTCTTGTATCCAAATTTCGTTCGGTTCTGTATATAGGTGGTGAGGTTATATCGAAGTTGCACAACGCACTACTCATCTACCTATAGGTATAGGCATTCTGCCTCATTTACATTTCAGCCCTTCCCAATCGTTTCGGACAGTGGCTGTAGGTACCTACGTATAGATACACCGTCACTACGCCTAATTTATGATTATCTACTGACAAAGTTTCGTCTTGCAAGTCCGTGCTAAATGTACCCTACAATGAGTGGTCTTGAATGAAACATACGAATTCTTCCAGCATGCCTAAATAAGGGTCGAAGGAATTCAGATTGCTGGCCTTACTGTTTAAAAATGAAGGTATGTACTTACGCATAGAATATTAGAAGGGTGCAGGTCGTGGATGACGTATAATTTATTATCCGGACTCTTTAAGTTTGATCGTAAAATTTGGAAATAGTTATGAAAATTTGCATATGGTTAACAATAGACGTCGTCGTTATTTAATCGCCAGGAAGAATTTTCTTCTAGATAGATTAAAAGAGGGTGGTAAATCACGAATTTATGGCGGTATAGAAATGAAATTCATTGGTAGGTACTCAAAAGGCTTATTGTTGAATTTACTTTATGTCGGTATCTGAAATTCTCAATTATGTCGCGAAAGTGGGGCAGTAGAGTTTAAATTCATCACCCTACATCCCTTAGATGCAGAGTCTCTTTAGTTTCGGTGGAAGTTGAGACACCCCAGTAATTTGATGTTGGCGATGAAGCTAGGGTGGCTGCTGTCGCGAAAAGCACGTGTAGCGTGGGAACGCGTGTGTATCTTTTGGCGGCGGCGGCGGCGGATGCTACATTATAATCGTTCGCACGAAATCGCCGCCGCCGCCGCCGCCAGTTGACCGCTATCGAAATCGTGGGCGTGGTGGAAGATCGCGCACTCTCAACTTGGTTGGCACGAGGAGTTCGTGGAAATACCCAATCACAAAATCTAGCCGAAACAGGCGCATCCCACAAACGCTTTACACATTTAATTCTACTTCTTGTTGTCTGCAAAATAATAAAATAAAAGTCTGAGAATCTATGATGCTGCATCTGGGAGTATCGAGCGTGCGCCTGTGACTACCAAGAGGCCATCCTAGTTCGTACGAGCCAGGCCAATGCAGATACATCAGCAGAAGCAGACATCGTCTCCTTCCAAGGTATATCAATATCAAGAAGAATACAAGGTGCTTTACAAAAAAGTTTAGTTTATATCCTTGTCTACCTTCGCCTTCCTCTATATTTTCTATTGATGCTTGCAGAAACTTTAATAATTAAAAACCTACGACTTTTCAAACCTGAAAACTAACGATTTTAAGCTACAAATAATAAATTTTCAACTTTAACGAAATCTGTTATTGTATATTTTTCGGGTGAAAATTAATACTAAGGTTCCCTCGGGGATATTTCTTTCCTAACGAGTAACACGATAATACATTACATCTTATAGCAAACCAATAAAAACTTGCATCGTAACTTCCAGTTCGTCTAATAAATGCAACTACGATTCTCATCCCTTCTTCAGGAATACGTTATGGAAAACTTTCAATACTCCATCATTAGTATCTTAAATCGATTTGTTTTTCTGGTTTATGTGCAGCATCTTATTCTATTTACTAGGTGTACAATAAATTTGCTATTACCTATCCAGTAGTGAAAAATAATTTAATCCTTGTAAGTTAAGCCATGGTATATTAAATTATGTTTAGGTGCCTATTAGCAGTTCTTGGGTAGCAAATTTACGATACACCTAAAACGTTTTCCATTGTCCACATTAGGGGATGTACAAATATTAAACCGGGTTAGTGAAATGCTGTCTGAATTGCCTAGTCTAAGTCACAACTGCTACAATCCCATCAAGAACGCCTATTATGATATGATAGGTATATAGGCAGGTATGCTTGAATAGACTGTTGTAAATGAAATCTAGCTGTAATGGAAAGGGGAAAGCTTATCCTTATGTATTTCTCGTTTATATATAGGTATATACGTATTCTGATTTTCAAAATACCGAAAAGCCAGTTCAGATCCGTGCAGCCAGGAGGTATACCTGGTACCTACCTATACCTACCATCATATTTGTATTTCGAGGCAGGGAAAATTAAGTACCCACCTAATACTCGATATCCTTATACTTAAACTATCAAGTACTCATTACTGCTATTTTTAGCGCATTTTCCTCAATAATGTTGAGTTACAGGCACGTAGCCCAATTTTATTTAGTGACAAGAGAACTAAATACCTAAAAAATCAAATGCATTTGTTTGTAAGATGGAAGTAGTCAATTACAGTATGTATTTAAAGAACCGATTTATTTGGATTAAGCTAAGTATCGAAACTAGTGCAACAAAGCAAATTTGTTTCGGATAAATACCGCTACTTACTAAAATTGACAGATTTTAGCCGTTATCACAAGCACAACACATTAAAATAATATTAACACTAAGTAAATAGAAAGTAAAAACCAACCTTCAGATTAATTTGTTTCATAATCTGTACACTTGAATCATGGTCCCTGACTCAAACTGGGTTATTGGATTAAACTCGGTTACTGTTACTGGTTACTGAAGAGAGTATCAAGTGACCCAGTGCAGTGACCCAGTCTAACTCTGCTGAGTCGCAGCTCGCTGGTTTTTTTAAGTGTCAGTAGAAATTTTATATAGTTTTCACTATTCAGAGCTATAATTTGTTTAGATGAGTGCCATTGGAAATTAAAATAATAATAATGCCTTTATTTGACTAACAGTAAAAAAAATGAACATGAAATGAAATTTGCCGTTTACTCTGATGCCACTTAACCCTGTATGTGCGGCGAGAAGAAACATTGTGCACATAGAATAAGCAGTGTATTATGGCATTGTTGACATGTTTCAAAACTCAATAACTCTACTTCCTAGTAGACATTGAAGATTTGAAGAACCCTAACTATCGTATAACGCATTTTTTTATACCTTTTACATTTTCCCCAATAATCCACCGTTTCCAGACTTATCGACGACCCTGTATATCGTTGGTATCTTCACAAAAAACAAGAATCCGCACTGAGAAATGTCACTATCCCTGAGTACCAGATACACCTACTAGGTACTAATTAAATTCGTGCCAATTCTTCTGAAAAATCATTGTGCACATGAATTTCTTTAATTATCTGTGCACCATTATTTCACGGAATTTTGATGTCAACGTGGAAAATTAATTAATCTGAAAAATTAAATGGATCATGTTTCTGCTGTATGCAGTAATTCAACGACTATTTATTAATCTCAATTATTAAATTAAATTAAACTAAATATCAATAAGTGTAAAGTCCTTACTTTTACTAGATCGAAAAATCCCTTACTTTTTGACTATAAGATGATTGGAAAGGTCACCTCCGTTAAGGACCTGGACGTGTTTTTCAATAACTTCAACTTACACATTGAATACCTAACAAATGAGTGTTACAAACTTCTTGGTTTCGTTATCAGAAAATAATACACTCAATTTCACGAATATACAGACAATGCTAACCTTATATAATGCGTTTATTAGATCCAAGCTTGAGTATGCTGCATGTATCTGGTCTCCTCAAACTCTCAAATACTCAGACATGATCGAAAAAGTGCAGAAAAAGTTCATCGGAGTAATGTTTTTTAGGTCAACCCAAAATTATCCACATTTGATCTCTTACGGTACCCAGCTTAATTACGTAATAGTACTTTCGGCTTAAATATAACGAGGTTAGAAACCCGACGGTACATTGCCTCCACAATTTTTGTCTTTAAAATGTTACACAATTTGTTAAACTCTTCCGAATTACTTCAAGAAATTAAGCTTAAGGTACCTACCATTTGTTAAGCTAAGGCAAAATAATACTATTTTTGCAGTTAACAACACAACTTCCCCACTTATTAAGATCTTGATCACTTTAAATAACTTTTTTCACGGCCCCCTAAATTCAATAATAAATCAAATTAGATGTTAAGTCCTAATATTATTTGTTCAGAGCCCCAGTGCCATGTAATTGGAATTTTTATTCTGTATGGTTTCTGGTTAAACAAATAAATAAATAAATCTCATATGTATATACGCTATTTTGTAAGTAAATTTGATACTGGTAACTATAACTGCTATGAATTCCTGAGCCTTCTCTGAACAGTAAATATTGTCATATACCATTCCTACATAGATTAGGAAAAGTGCATATTATAAACATCCGATTTATTTTGCTAAAACTTTCGAAGAAAACTCAAATAACTCAGAAACCGTTTGGATTAGGCGTATGGTGTATCAAATTCAGCACAAATTTAGCAAAAGATTTCAAGGAATGAATAGAAACTTGAGCAGCTCATTTAAAATAACCGTGAAGGTGCGAAGCAACCGAAACAAACTATAGTCGAAACTGGCTCATTAAATAATCCTTATGTACAATTTTTCAGATATCGATTCATATTAATTTTCCAAAACCAATAAATAGGATAATGCCACACTTGCGGGACACTCTGTACCCCCATTAACACGAACTCGTGCTTCTTGTCGATTGAAATCGATTAACCAATTTTCCTAACTTAAACTGAGTAACTAAGTAGGTACTTGTAAGAGATGTCACGACTTTTTTCTTGAATCATTTCCATCAAAAAGTAGAGTCGCAAAGGAACTAGTAAAGGGAATGGTTCTACAGATATATCATATATGTAAACGTTTTACTTGTCGAAACACGTTGAAATACTAATATTTATTGGGGGGGTGGAGTGAGGGGAATTTACCTTTTGATATACATTCAAGGCACAGGGTATATGATCAAATTCGAGACGTACCTTTGATAAAATCCTTACCCCTTATAAAACATGTTGAAGCTTTCTGCACTTCAAAATTGAAATAGACTAAAAATGATATATAGCTGAAAATTATTTCGTTTTCACCTTTAGGCACTAACACGCTTCAAACTGGGTTAGTCTTTATTGGTATTGGCATATTTTAAAAATTAAGTTTCACCGCTTCTTAAATTGTACATACTCAAATTAGTACCTACAATTAGTGCAGTCAAATTAGACCAAAAAATGGGCATTCCGTGCATCAGATATGTCATCTCTATTTTTTCTTTTAAATTGTTACGATGAATATGGATGTGAATAATCCAAGTTTTCGACATTGAAAGACCTGTGCGAGCGACACAGCACTTGAAAATATGCCATTTTTCTTACCATTTTTTGGTTTTTGTAAGTTTTACTCCTGAAGGACCGATTTTAATGCAATTATTGTCGTATACTTTTTTGAACTAGACAAAATTTCTGAGAATTTAAGCCCTTAACGATCTCCGCAAGTCTAATAGTTTCCGAGATACGGCGCTATTGGTAAATTTATTAGTTTTACAAGTTTTATCAAAATTTACGTTTTTTCTTCGCAGAAACTAAACTTACCAAATATGCACGATGAATTGTCGCAAGTCGTGAGTCGTAATAAATTTGTTGTGGAAGAAGTGATAAAAATTGCGGATAGTGAAAGCAAATTAAATATTGGTTTTTGTCTTTTAGTGGAAAAATATCCATGTTTATATGATGCCTTATTCATTCAAACCATAGTGTTGTGTGTAAGCTTTCTGCTACTGTCACAGATCTTCTATATTCGGTGTCCCTTTTGAATGGTCGAGCAAGGTCAGGAAAAAGGAAAAAATTCATAGATTTCGCAATCCATGCAACAGGTAGTGGATCTTGCTGAAGAAGAAGACGATGACAACTTTATTATCATGGGAGATGCTCGGGATCCAGAGGATATCAACATTCTAGCTCTTTCTGTGCGGATTTATGGAGACTCCTCACCACAAAGTCCCCCCAAACGAACAAAATTATAAAAATGAGGTTTTTATGCGAAAAAAAGGCAAATTTGATTAAAACTGAAGAATTTACGAATTTTTGAAACGCGGTATCTCCAAAACTATTAGACTTACAGAGCCGGTTAAGGGTTTCAATTGTCACAAATTTTGTTTAGTTTAAAAAAGTATACGACAGTAATTGCTTTAAAATCTGTACTTCAGAACTAAAACTAACCAAAACCTAAAAGTAATAGAAAAAATGGCGTATTTTCGAGTGCTGCGTTGCTCGCACAGGTCTTTGGATGTCGAAAACTTGAATTTAAAAAAAAAATATAGATATGACACATCTGATGCAAGGTATTATGATAATTTGACTGGACTAAATTACTGTTACACAAATGAAATACTCGGATCGTAAAATTTCCCTACAAACCAAAAGAAACCTGACCAATTTTTGTGGTGAAATCTGTGCATAATCTTGTTTTCATATATAGACAGGCGGAACCCTCGGAGAATCGATACTCCTTGTATTCTAATTTGGGGTAATTTCGTATTCCAGTATTGTGTGTGAAATTCTTTAAGATTCAAATGGATAGATAAATTAAAATTGTAAATATTTCTATGAATTTGTCGGCATAGGGAATTTGTACTATCTCAATACGATGTGAAACAAGTTTTGCACAAGAATCGGCTTCGAATATAATTAGCACCCCGAACCGAAGCCGTAATTGCTTGCAACCCCCATCGAATACTTACTATGAATGTAAATCGTTCTTCCGATCTTTTCATTGCTTTTTTCCTTTAATTTATGTTTCTCAACCGTAATCCGTTTGAAGTGTGCGGTTACTTTGAGTAAGGTAAACGACGTGAATATTTTAGTTTATTTTTGAAATATACCTTTCTGTACGCTTGCTATTATCATTTATGCGCGAAGGTGCGGAGGTGCTAACTACATATTCAAATCACGCGAACAATATTTTTAAAAGAAAGCATTATTTTTATGTAAAAGATGCTGTAATCATACCATCATCCCCTAATTTAGATTTCCCCCTTGCTTGTATAGGGTCAGAGTGTTATGTACCTACGACAAGCTTCTAGAAAGGCAAGGAAGCAAAAATTGCATATGACTAGAGGTCTCTTAACAAATTCTATTACGATAATGCATCGAATAGATGCAATCTGATGCTCGGTATTAGTGGAGGCCATAGATTAAGTTGAAGGGAAAATCAAGTATAATTAAGATAGAAACTTGCTGACCTACATTAAAAGCTACACATAAACCTCAACTGACCGGAAAATCCCTAACGTCGCCGAAACATCCCCAACAAAAAACTTTAATTTCGCTTATTTTTCTCTCTAAAGTTATGAAACTCAAGAGCCAGTTTCATTTGAAACGGGTTTCTATTTCGATTCCAACACTTTGCATTTGAGATAGTCATTGGGATAATCACCTTCAAGGCGACTCTTTGACGACTCATTTGAAGCAAAGCTCTATTTCAGTATTCATTGAATTGGATAAATGGAGATATACACGATAAACGTACTAAAACATGTCATTTCAGCTTTTGTTCTTAATATTTTCCACCTTTTTTTCATTTGGTAGAAACTAATGCAGGCGCATATTATATTTGCCCCTCTATTTACGCATGCCTTTTTATATGAACTATTTTGCCTTAATGATGTTGATTTAAAAAAAAACTAAATTTATAGGCGACAATTGCCGTATGTACCTACATCTGTTAGTTCTGATCAAACAGCATAATTTTAAAAGATCTCGGCGCTGATTGCCTTATTGAGAAGGATTTAACTGTTCGTTACTTTAAGGGCGTTCCTCTAGAAAAACTAAATTAGGCCCAACAAACTCCTAGTAACATTTCAAATCTGAATGGTAATAAAATTAATCTTAATTAGTATTGTGAGCCGCAACTTTATCACAAACGTGCAAAAAGTTCGAAGGGCCGTCCGAATTGCTGTTCGCACTATAACTCAAAATTATAAGATTATTGAGCGGCAGAGCAAAGTGATGGAAGCTTTGTTTTTTTTTTTGTTTGAACTAACTCTAGGATCTAGGATCTAGTGATGCGATTGCGGTGGGTACATAATCAATCTTACCCTAGGGTCTTGCATTTGGGTAATCCGCCATTAAACAATTTTGACATCTGATGTGTCTATTTGGAAACGTAAATGTCTATATTGAACAGTTTTTGTTAGATGAGTTATGGAGATGGGTTAAAATAAAACTGCTTTCCGGCAATTACTTAGATATAAAGTGAAACGAAATTTTTTTTATTAACGTGGAGTAATCCTTTTGTATGGATCCTTTTGTTTACTTTTGAACAGACGGGCTAGCTAAGAGATGCTTAGCACCCCCAAGTCCCCTTATGTATCGTATGTTTTTTGATTATCTTTTAGAAGTATCTAGTTAGCTTGCTAAAAGACATTAAATTCGGATGAAATTCTTTTCTTATTTTAATCGTCGCTCGTCTTGGAGATCCTCCTGATTTTCCTAAGCAAAAACACAGCAAGTTTTGTTCACCTGCATAGTTTTGTTTTCTCTTAAGAGTTATATTTAAAAAATGCATACGCGAGAATTCGCATTTATATCCTATACGTGGGAATGACGGAAAGGTATTCAACCCTTATTGATCGTTTTAATTTTTATCACGCCGAGAACGCAATACCCGTTTTAATCTTTAAGAACTTTAAGAATGATAACGTTAAAAAAGCAAATAAGGGGCTCGCTGCCCTCTTATGAATTGCGACATTGTGTTAATATTTTATAAATGATCCTAAACGATAACCTCACAATATTCTTTAGTTAAAAATTGAATTGATTCACTCAAATGAAAAACAGTGTCATCACAAAAGCGAGGGCTGCTTTTTTCGGCACGTTTCGTTTATGCATTCGTAAATCCTTCTGGATGTTTTGAATTTCAGTCAAATCATTGGCAAAATCTCCCTCTAGAATGAAGAAATTACCTCGCAATTAAGTTTTGTAAGAGAGAAGAGAAATTGTCATACATTATTTAAAAAATCGAAACTGATGGTTCATTATAATATCAGTGTGAGTAGGGCTATCAATTTCACTGTAGCAACTTATGAATAAAAGTGATCTAAAGGGATAAGTCTCTTCTAAATTAAAAAACGTACGTCAACTCGTATTATTAAACTGGACCGTGTCCTCAGGACATCTACCTAAATATTCCATTCACTGTCTTACCCTTTTCATCAATGTAACTTCATTCAGAACTGGCAAGCGGTTCAACTCGTCTTTCTGTTATTCATGAGAAATTGTAGGAATTACACACTTTGATGCGTTATCTTTGCCTAATGAAAGAAATCAGACACATCTTCTTTCGGTTCAAATTTATCAATTGGGGGGAGTAATACCGATCAAAATTAAACTGGGCTTTGATTTTGTGAGAACTGTGGACAAAATAGTCTTTTCCATTTTAAATCTATTAAAATTTTATTGAAATTCAAATTGAATTATGCATTTATAAAGATATTTATTTAATTTCTACTGTTCGGAAAAGACTAAAGCAGTTTCTTCAAAATTTGCGTCTATTTCTAAAGTTGACCCACACACAAATAACAGGGAAACTGTATTTCTCTGGGAATATCACTTTAGAGTAGCTAGACCATTGAATTTATAGTTATAAATTCAATGGCTAGACGTTCCCCCGCGACTTCGTATGCTCTATATTGATGGATATATTATAACGGAAACCCCGCAGACTGAATGTAAAAATGTAAACACATCGGCACGGTGACTTTGCGCTTGTATCGATCGGTAGGCGAAATAAGCGTGATAGCAAAGAAAAAATCTTTAAAAAAAATCCGATTGTGAATCTAAACCAGCTGGGGACACACAGAGACACATAAAAATCCATCCAGTCGTTTAGGACTTTAGGAGTTCAGTCACAATAGACGTACAGAAGAATTTTATATATAGGGTGAGTTTTTTCTTTTCATTTTAAGCATTGGGATCACTGAAACCAAAAGACATAGAGATTCGGTTAAAGAAAAGTTTATTCAAGAAATGCTTTTGTTTTTTGAAAAAATTCCACAGTTTACTAAATATGAGCGAAAAACGGATTTAGTGATTTTTCTTTTAAATGTTGAATTATTATTAGGAATTTAAAAAAAATTACACGAATAAAATTTTATACATTTTCATGCTTAACGTGATGAACATACTAAATTTCTTTCTCGACTTTGAGTGATAATACAGACTTTAATTTTTTTTGGTACTCGTAGCTGACTTTTACATTTTTGTATTATTGAGAGGTAAATAAACAGAGTTTGCCATGAAAAACAATATCTAACGAGATAGGTAATAGTGTAACCGTGGTCGGTAGAGCAGCCTTGGCTGAAACCTCGCCCAACGAAAAGTAAAGGTAAAAATAAATAAAATAAACATAAATAAAAATTCGTTAAGCCGCTTGGTGAGCCAGAGGCGAAGAGTGCACTATCAAATTTGTTTTTTCGATAATAGCCCTTATGGACATTTAACGAGAATACAAACAGGAAATCATTTTTCATTTCTGACCGAATGACACCAATACCAAGTACGTAGTGTAGTTCCGGAGCCTTTGTGACTCAGACAGACATCAAGAGTGCAAAAGTGCATTTTATTTGTTGATAATGAAAATGCACGAAAACAAATCGCTAACTCTGTGTTTCGCTCAGATATAGCAAACTGTGGATTTTTTTCAAAAAACAAAAACATATCTTGAATAAGCTCTTCAAACGACAACTATTTCCTCATTTAAACAAATCTCTGTCTTTTGGTTTCCGAGATCCCAATGCTTGAAATTAAAAAAAGTCACCCTGTATAAAGATAAAGGCTCATCCTGAGAATCAGATTACCAATGAACGTAAATCTATGCAATTACCGCATCACTTTACTCTACTGGCTAATTATTCGGAAAAATTGCAAACGGAAGGATCATAGATACGAATAACCCATTAGGTAAGTAGCACTATAATTACATTTTTTTGAGAATCAATGCATTTAATGCTGGTGAGATGAAAACTTACTTTTGCCTTTTCTTGCACCTTTAGATGTGAGGCAATAAAATATTATGTTATCTTTATATTTTATTTATTTTTTTATTTATTATCCCTCTCTTATTCTGGGCCCTCAACATCAGGCTTGCGCCCAATTAAGGAGTGCCCCTTTAATGCTTTTTAGAGGTACCTTAGTCCGTTTCTACTTACAATTTAACTGTAGGTACACACTGTATGAAACACTCATTAAAAAAATCCCATACGAAAGCAGGATTTGCATACCGAAAAGGTATCGATGTGACGTGAGCGTATGAAATCTTTTCATGCAATTCTTTTTCGCGAATTTTTGAAAATGGGTGGCGAATACATACACTTCGAGGCGCTGTAAATATAATATCACTTCAGCGTTTCGGTATGGCAACATGAAAAATTTGTTCTAGAAATGACCAATCTCTATGACTCGGCTATGCATAAGAACTTTCCTCCTTTTTTCTGATTATTCCAGTAATCGCAACTTGCACTTATACCCAAAATTTATACCTCAAACGCCCGTGGAGTGCAGGTGGTTCTCGACTGGTACCCGTCGCCTTTGATCCATTAGAGCTTAGGCTACGTATTGACTTCGGAAGGTATCGGTATAAAGGTGGATATCAATATATCGACCTTTTTCATCAATATATCGCTTGGACGATAAAGAAAAAGACCGTTGTTGCGGAAGAAATTCATTTAATAACAAAGATGGCTCACTTATATAAAATAATGTACACAAATATTAAAATGCTCACGGTTGAGGCGAAAAGTAATATATTAAATTTTCTCACAAATTTGATGCCCACGAAAAACTTGTCAAATCAATAGTAAGCATTAAGTCGAATTACGAATGCCGTTGATAAAATGTAGGTCATGTAACCCTTTAATAAAATTAAAACTTGTTTCCCCAGCAAAAGTGGTATTTCCGAAGTACGTTATCTATTTAATTTCGCTGACGATCAAAACGCTCGAAACAAACTTGCATAGTCCTTTACCGGAAATATTATTTGTAAACAGCAACCCTCCCTTATTTGAGACATCGGGCATCGATTAATACTGCAAACAGTAAGCGAGCGTTCTACAGTTTCGGATGTGAAGAAGTGCATTTGTACACTGCTTGTCTTTTTCTTGTCCATCCCTCTTTGTCGCTCCGTATTCAATTAAGGGGGGTCATGATTAGCAGAAGTCGTCTAGTTACAAATAAATATGTATGTGTTTAATATATAATTCAGGAGAAAACGAACAAGCAGTCGTACGCTGTTCACCTCGGGCTGTATGCTCCTTTTACCCTTCATACCTGATCAATACGCGCAGCTTTCTAATGTTATTAGGGAAGCTAACAAATAGACTGATTCGTACTTAGAACGAAACGGCAATTCTAGGCGTGATGGATTATAACGGTCTCTTATTTTATGTGGTCATGTACCGACAAGAAATAGCACCCCACGCAAACTTTTACGATTTTGCATGTTATGAAAAATGTAGCTAGCCATTAGAATACTATTATGGAAAAGAGTAACACGCAGGGTGGTTGAACATCGTATGGAGTAACGGTGTGTGGAAGATAACTCGAACGTATTATCCAGATTATCCTCTAAACGGAATAAATGACCACAGGGGATGCGACTGTGTCTGCACCTTATCTGCTTCCTTTAAATGTTTTATATACAGGATTTGTATACTGATTAAGTTTTCTAGGGATGTTTCGGATGAAAATGAGGTAGCTGGTAACCGATAGGCGTAACGTATTTGTTTGTTAAATATTTCTTTTATTATAATAAAATGCGCGAGAATATTATCTGACAGTCGCTATAATATCCAAGAGGTCCCGGTCGTAAAAAGAAGACATCGGGCTAAGGATTGTAAATGCCTTCGAGGGAGTTTATCCTAAATGGACGAGTGTCCGGAGACCGATAAAATCGAGCTAGGTGTTCTTGCCTGTTGGGATTCCACAGCTTGTGCGTGTTTTTAGGCACCCATAAAGCTGTTTCAGATTTAGCAGAGTTTGCCTGTTTCAAAAGGGAGAATAATTGGCGTTCTATAAATCTCATCGCTATTGGTTTTTTGCAGGATGATGGCATCATGGATCACGACGTAGACGGAGATGTTGCTATCAACCTTTCAACCTCGCAACGGCCTTCGGCGGCCACTACACCCAACGGAAGCGTGGAACCTGAAGACGTCGAACTTGTAAGTATCTTTTAAATGTCATTTAACAAACGTTTGTGGCGATTTTCTTAATCTCTGGCCGCATCGTGCTATCTGGTCTGGAAGGTAGCAAAAGTGCGATTGTTACTATGGACGTGTCGTGAACGAATAGAAGCGGGGGAGGATAAAAGATTACACATCCTCGCAAAGCTCTGTATAAGTAAATATTAAAAATCGTACAGATTGAGTTTTAGAATGAGATAGATGGGAGGGTGTTTTATCGGGGCGCTGTCCTTTCTAATCAAGACCTGCGGGTTGTCCCCGCGGCCCCGGCATCGCGCTTAATGCGCTCGGATTTTTCATCTTAATTGAAAGAGTTCGGGCCCAGATGTCTCCAGTATAAAGTAAGACACTCCGTGTTTAGATGCGGTGTATGATTGCGGCAGACGCGGGAGGCAGCACTTTTCCGACTTCCTTCTTAGTATAATTTAAGCGAGAGCTTTTCGCTTGATAGATGTGTTCGATAAAGTTTTTCACAGTTCGAAATTAAGATATTTGCGCCGTATAATTAGAAATGAAGCTAATTTTGCATTCTTTGTTTTCCGTTCGTACTTTAATTAAGGACTTTAACAAATGCCAGGTGCCTTCTGTTCATTTCGCACCTCCGCTTTTTAATGTCGAAATTAAAAAGCGGTTTTAAATAGAATTTAACGCAAATTTCGTGAACTTCCTTTACTAGTTAAACGTTGCCTGGTTTTAACAACTTTTTGCTGACGCGCAAATTTTAAAATTTATTGATATCCACCAAAAACCCTACACCAGCAATGCGATAGGTATTAAAAAATTGGCAAGGCTCACATGGCGTTGCCAAAATAACCTTCATTCAATTTTCGATAAACGATTTTATTTGATTTGTCTAGTTATTGATTGTTTTACCTACTCTATTCTCCGATTGGCTCGCGAAATCTAATTTATAATAAAAAAAAACTGGGAACGGACCAACTTCATAGTACCCTTGTCCAAAATAAGTTTTTGCTGCCATATACAGGATCAGAAATGTCAACGTCAAACCGCTCCCGTCACTTTCGATTCGATGGTTAATAGAGGAAGTGGCTAGTAGACATTTTAAAGAAATAATCTTGAGTAAGCGTCGTATTATATTTTTTTAACCATAAACTACACGTTAAGATACATAGTGGTGTATTAAAAACGGTGAATTGTCGCACTTGTCAATTTATTTTTTATTTTTTTAAATTTTGCTTTTATTTTTGAGTATTTAACATTTGACGTGGCGTCTTTTATACGATATAATTCCTTCACTATTCCGTATTGGTAGGGTGGCAACCTATAAATTTTTAATAGGTTAATATCGTTAGTTCTTTCCTGGAATATGGAACGATAATTTTTTTTAGAGTTTAATCGTTTCCATGTTTAAAAATGTCATTAAATCTATCTTGAAGACAAATAGAAACACGAAAAAATCGAATACTAGTAGATTACCTCATGGTGCTGGCAACTCAACAGCATCTAATGATGTCACCCTTCATTTGATAATGTTCTTTCCATTTTTTATGTTTTAGATTGTCCCGAATTGCAATATCTTTTCCACGGTATAAACAACTTATTCTTCTTCAATCTGTAATATTTTGGGAACTAAACGTAGTGCAGGCGCTGGTTGGACTTGAGTATGCAAAATCAAAGGACCGCATTCTTCCAATTGATTCAAGTTCAGAAAGCTTGAAGATTAATAATTCGAATGTTGCCGGAACGCCTATTGGTCCAATTTTGTTTTATTCCCTCTTTTCCTCCGGCGCGAGTAATTTCATTGAGCGCCATGCTATGAATCTATTTTGATGAGTATCTTAGTGACAATGATTGTTTTGTTTTTAATAATTAACGGTTGCTACGTGAAATTAAAACATAAATTATTAATAAAAAATTCGTAATTCGTAAATGTTCTTCGTAATGTTTACTTAATATTGTGGATAGTGGAGACGCTTTATTAACATTGGAAAATGAAAAATTTGTGCAAAACATGAAAAAGTTATCCGATCGTATACATAGAAATACTTTTTTTGTATAGTTACAGGAACTTTTTTTGCCACAAAACCATATGGAAAATGTAACTTTAACGATTTTTAGTATGCGCTTCCATGGCGTTTAGTTCCATCTATGAACGATAGCATCAATTTTTGAGAGGTATAGCTAATGGGTCAATGATATTATTAAATTATGAGTTATGAAGGATCACTATGCAAAAAATGTTGTATATGAAAGTGTTTTTTTTAAAAATGAATTGGCTTGTTTAACTCGGACTTTCTCCTAACTTTGAAAATATGCTGCTAACGAAAAGAAACGGACTCCCAATTAAAAGATTCAAAATGTATTATTCATTTTCGAAAAATAATATACCTATATGCTCGTAATTTGACACAAAATTTTTAACATCTTTATTTATTATTCATTTATTTATTTATTATCCCTCTCTTGTTTTGGGCCCTCAACAGGCTTTATGAAATACTGGATTACTGCAAGTACCTTTTTGACACAGAAGTGTATAAATAAAGATTGTAAAAATATGCATCGTTGTTTATTTGCATTTCTTTTAAGTACGTATTTTATATTTGCTTTTGATCATTAAATAATTTTCTCTGAGATATGTACCTTTTATTTTGTTCACTACATAATTTTTTTATTGACAATTTATGAATTTTGTATTCATAATTTTGGTTTTAAATTAATTTGCCAACCTTTAATTACGTTTAATTGTTAAATTATTTGAAAAATGTCACTAAAATAATCATCAAAATAGATACATAACAATATCCGCTCAATCAACTTATTCGGAGGCGGAGGAGGGTAATACCTACCTAAAACAAAATTGGAGGGGAGTTCCGGCAACATCCGAATTATTAATCTGCAAGCTTTTCCGAACTTGGTTCAATTGGCAGAATGCGGTTCTCGGATTTTGCATACTCCATCCAGCTCCGGGTCTCAAATTTAAAGAAATGTTCGATGAAAACGTTTATTACGAAAATCGCAAAACACATTGCCTTACTGAACCTGAACACTGCATAGTTCTCAAAGACATATATTTGGATTCTAAAGAGATTTGTTTCTAAGGAAACTCACTGACGTAATATTATAGCAAGTAGCATCTCCATCCCTAGTATAACTGATAACTCATGTAAATGAGCTATCGATGCCAATTTTAAACCTTATTCAACCCATGCTGCGTCATAAGGCGACGCGCGAACAGTTTCGTTTTTTTGGGTATTGTTTCAAAACATCATCGTACTCAAAAATGGGACTTAACTATTTAGATTTTTAGTTATAATTAGCACGACCAGAGATCATCTCATTCAATATGTTTGGACTGCAGCTTCATCCATACAAGACGACCCAGATACACTTCAGAGAGCTACTTCTTCAATTATTAAAAGAACAAGAATGTGTTATGAGGCAATAGGGGCACATTTTGAACCAAAACTTTAATTAAATTTGTGTCAAAAATGAAAGAATTCTTAATTGAACAAAATATTACGTTATACTTTATTCAACATACTTTTTACTTTATTCTACACACTCTGCTAAATTTAATATTGTCCATAACTTCTTAACTATTGAGTTTTGGAAAAAATTTCGACTTAAAATTGACCAAGAAATCTGGCGTTAATGTCCATCGAGTCACGGGTATATTATGGTTTAAAATTAAAATTAACACCATGTATTGCTCAGTCGATGTTTATATTAACATAATACTTTCCATATATTTAGCAGGGGCTTGCGTTTTAAGATCGATAGATTATTACATATATAACCTTTTACTAAACAGCTTTCTAATATTAAAGAGGGTATCCGCTTACTTTGTGTTCAGCAGTTTTAAGCAAAATTTGACCATATAATTAATAGGGAATCCTTTCTACGTTCGGAAAAACATTTTCAAGCAGGTTTTTTTGTGAAGAATATTTCTAAGAAGATTTTAAAGCGATCTATAAGTGCATTTCTAAAACTTCTTCTTCTTCAAAGAGTTCTAGCAAGTTTCGAAAATAACCATGAGAGTTTCTAAGGTTCTCGACTGGAAGTTCTAAGAAAACCTGCGAGATTCCTAGACAGGAATGCCGGTAACATTTTAGAGGAAGTCTTCAAGAGTTTCTGGTGACAGCAAGAAAGTCCTCAATATTGTTTTTAAGATCTCGATCAGGGTGTCTTAAGAAGATTCTCTAGAAGCCTTCCGAGAGCGTTTCTAATACAATTGCTAAGACTTCTTTTTATTGGTTTACCAGTAAACGTTTTCAGCATTTACGAAGAGGATTTGGTTATCGGACAAAATTGAAGGAGAAGGAAAGTATGTCTTTCTAAACGTGGGGAGTCTACTGTTATTTCCCTTCTTTCTCAGTCAAAAGGGTGGATTTGGAATGTGATTCCTTGTATGATATCTTGTGTAAGATGTACATGTTGTGGCTTATAGGCAAGAATAATCTGTTCCAGACGATGCAACTTTCGCTTATCGTTTATACAGAGTGAGCAACAAAGATTGAAGCGTGCCGCTTCAGCTAAATTGGCAATGTGCCGCTCATAGCATATGCTGATTTGATACAAGATACGAAATACGAATAGACGCACGTCACTGTGACAGCGCAGAACGTCATTTTCGTATACAACTCCATACAAAGAAGGTAGTTTTGATATTAATAGGAACAAGCGGTGATGACGCACGCTTCAATCATTGTTGCTCACACTGTACATATCTCGGTGTCGAATCCTCCTGCTTGTAATAGCCGTGTATGATTACCCATCTCTAAAATGTAAATCATTGAATAACACGCTCTGTTGTACTTCGTTGTCTCGTGCAACGTGTAATTACGTTAATAGTACCATGTGCAACTATTAATACTATAGTAATATATTTTGTTTTAGTCACTTTTTTTTATTGTGAATTTAATTTCGTAAGACAATAACGTATTACAGTAACACGTTACATATGGTGAAATGGGTATCATTGAGGCAGCTAAAATCTTATTCCCTTGACCTCTTTTAAACAATGGTTGAAAAGAAATAATTTAGAAAAAACAAATCGACTTGATCCTTACTTGGGCAAGAATGCTGAATCAAAACTTACTAATCACATCTAAAAGCGCCAGGAACACGGGTTTGTGTACTTAGAAGAGCCGAATTCCGTGTACTGACTACAAGTTAACCACCCCTCCGAATTGCTCCTAGGTTTAATACTGAAAACAGTAAGCATTTTTAGGTATATCGGGTACAAAATTGCTTCAGTATTTTTTGCAGAGGAGGGGTGATATCTCGGTTCGAAAATAGTTATTTGAGTCCTAGGAATATGGAACGATGTTTTTCCATTTCGTACAGAGAATAGCCTGGTTAATAATCCGTCAAACAACGTATAAATGAAACGGGCCTTTTAATTGACTAGTAGAGCCGGTCCCAGTTCTAACAGCAAAAAAGTTCAAAAGTGGTCCATAAGCGTGTTGCACTTGCATGTTGTATTTCGGAGGGAACCGTATTGCTGCATTTTTAAAGGGAAAAACAGAAGTAACAATTGTATAACATGGTAGCATCTGTATCTCAGGTGCAATTGTCCATTCCGATATTTTTTTTGTATTAGCTAAGAACGCATTTCCTTTCAAAGAAGCCGCGTAGGGAAAATTTGCATAGGTCTACTGGATGGTCACATCTCGCACACGACTAATATTGAACTGCTAGATGTGTAGCAGAACAAAATGCTATGATTTTGCCGGCTTACCCCAACACACCGCACACTATCTACACCCTCTTAGCATTTTTTAAATCCTTAAATGGAGCTTGCAAACTGATGACAAGAACTGATCCAAAAATTACGCTTAACCATATGAGGTTTGAACAACTTAAAGACCATGCCTGTGGAAAGTCAGTAATCGTGTAAAATGCTCAATGGGCCTTCGAGGCTATTGGGATATAGATTGTATAGAGCGTTTTAAACCAGACAAAATACCGGATCACATACGTTTTCTTATAGACCAAGAGCTCGCGTATAAAAAACCGCATGATAAGGTACCAATGGTTTAAGTATTGAAATAGATAGTGCGTAAGATAGTAAAATCAAAACCGCTCGTCTGCCGCTCGTAAGTGGTCACCCGTAAGCCCTATAACAAAATGAATTTTGAAAAAATCGACTCACAATCTCGTTATTAGTACCAAGTTGAAATATGTGTTAAAACATGCGGAAACATCATTAGTTAACGAAACCCAACTGGCAGACGCGTTAGTTGGTAGCATTTTTGAGGCAGACGCAACTAAAGACGTCGAAAATCACTCAAAATCGCGTGATAGAGTACCAGTTTAAAAGTTGTGTTAAAATGTGTGAAAAAATGTCCTTAATCGATATGTGAAATGAAAATTTGAAAAGACGGTAGCATTTTCCTAGCAGACGCAGTTAAACATTTTCATGCCATCTCGTTTCCGCTCGTATATTGTCACGCGGTAGAGTGAGACGCGTGCTGCGGTATGTTTTGTTAAGAGGTCAACAGCAAGAAACTTAATTAGATTTGCACATTTTTGAATTGTATAATGCACAAACGTATAATAATAAAACACGCATATGTACTCTTCTAACATACAATAATAAAATAAAAGGCATTTGATATAAAATATAGATAATCAATACTTAAACCGATCATAAAAAATAACTTATAATAATAAAATCAAAGCTATTTGACGTAAAATATAAACAAACAAAATACATACTTACATCTGTAATTATATAATGCACGATAATCGTACAAAAATAAAACAAAGTTTATTTGACCTAAAACATAAAAAAACCCTGAAAAAAACAAAAAATACACTTTCTTTTTCTTAAAAAACCTAAAAAGGTAAAAAAATAAATATATATATAACTATGCATTTAATTATCACTTAATTCATCTTCATCACTTGAATTTTGGCATAGTTCCGCTTCCTCATCTTTCGGATCAGCAACACAGGGCTCGTCGCCATCAAGAATATCATTCAATGTAGGTGGTATTTGAGGACCATCGAACCATTGCAATTGGAACAAGCCGTTTATTACATTCCAACCATTATCTTCAGGTTTGTAAAATGACGGTTCACATTTTGTGGCATGCTTCCAAATAGCGCATACTTGATTAACGCGCTTAATCTTGCAATAAAGCGTGTCTTGGCACTACCATCGAAATTTTTTATGTTGGCTAGGGGATTAAACCTATCATTTTTTGGCTTATGATTATTTACAAAGATATCGAAACGTGCTTCGTTTATGTTTGACGCGTTTAGTTTGCCATACATTTTGCAAACAAATTGTTCTACACCTTTCTTTTGTTCCTCTGACAAATGTTCTGTAGAACCGAAAGTGTTCAATATTTTTATTATATATGGGTACTTTTCTAACAGAGAAAAGGGCCTCATCTTCCCTTTATTTGCAAATGCAGCAGTGTAGTCGCTTCCAGTAAGCGCATGGAAAGCTGGTAAAGCATTTGCAAGATCCTTCCCTAGATAATTATATACTTTATTTAAATGCACATAGCGAATTGTATTTTTTGATGCCAGTCCCAGTTCAAAGTATATTGAAATCGATTCTGAAAAATGTTCCATGTTGTCGAGTGCAATAATGAAAATATCTGTATCAGTTGCTCTTATTAAAATCGTAGAATTTTCCGGCATTCTATTGACATGAAATATTATACGTGTATCTGCTTCTTCATGTGTGCAAAAGAGCATCCCGTCTATACCTCTCGAGTAACACGCCCATTTTCGTTGTGAAATTTATAACAAGTGTCGCCAGAATTGATACGTATAATTTTGCTTCCCAAAATATTAGCGATAGAATCAGAGTTCCAAAATTCAACAAAAAATTGTACTAATTCTGCTTTAAAACTATCGTTCCTCAATGCTTTTATAAAATCAGCTGGTCTTCTTTGGTCAGCGCCTGTTATATTAAATGTATCCGATCTATTTGCTTGTGCAGCCCTTTTTTCTCTTTCGCTATCTTTAATGGAGGGCGAAATAAATTTGTCAAAAATTATATCAATTCTGTGACCTTCTGCTCTGCAAATTTTCTGTAATGTGTACATTGCCAATTTTCCAAAGGTAGTCGGTGCATTACCCAGCAAATGTAGAAAGAAGAACCCGTCGATTATTGTACAATCAATTTCATCTGGAATTTTTGGTATAATACCATATTTTTCAATTACTTTAAGCAATTTCGATTTGTCCGTCTTATTCATACTTCCATCGATATGACAAAGTGAAAGTGGAACCGCAGTCAAAGGGAAACATAAAACATTTGCCAAATCTAGTTTATGCTCAAGTGCCAAAATTAATAGTCTTCCTATTAAATTGCGCTCCATTTTCACTTCTGTAATCTTTCCGTTAGATTTCTTCGTTTGTATTTTATTCTCTGAAGCAAATGTATGTATGACTTGCCTCGTTATTCTTTTTTCAAATCTAGTTGGATCTTCTCGGCATTCGTCAATGAAGGTGTTTCTTAGTAAGTTGTTCTCCATTGTCACTTACATTCAACAAAAACATTCGTGTCGTATTACTAGCCACTTTTCCAGTTGATAAATTAATAAGGTAATCATCATTTACTACGGGGTCGAATGGATTGACTGTGGTATTAATCTGATTTATAATATTCTGCAAGGTAACATTATCTTTTCGAATTACATGCTTTCGTAAATTATTGGCGGCATCCTCTCGACTGTTTAAATTTAACGTCTCCAGAAAATGAGTTATCAAAGATGTTCTTAGTGAGTGGCTCATAGCCCAACGTTTTCTTGCTGAAATTGAATTAGTGAATGAGCTTATGCCGGTGAGTTTATTCGCAGCATCGGCATTAATGCTTTGCTCCAGCGTAAGATCAATCGGGGATCGAGAAAATGAGCCTTTGGTACGCCTTATGGATAAACCTCCATTAATTAAAGTTGACTTCAAACCGGGATGAGTTTCATCAATATTAACCAAGTTATTGTAAAATTTTATAATGTATCTGGCATAATTTTGGTGATTCATAACGAACATAATTTTGGAAATGTTTAGCAAGCAGGAAACATAGAGATCAAAATCGCAAGTTCTAGTTGCTCTAGAGAATTCCTGGTATACCTTTATTAAATTAACGTATGTTATCCAGTATTTTGCAGTTTCTCCATGTTTTCCGCATACGGTATCAAAATAATATTTCTCGTATCCGTTGAGTAGATCTTCCAGAGCAGCCGATAATCGAAGATCCAAGATTTTCGCATCTTGAATGCCATTTAAATCTTCTATAATGGTCTCCGTGGAAATATTATTGGTTGTAATGTATTGCTTAAAATGAACAATTTGAATTGCAGCTGCGAATATGAGATGAATCCTCTTGCAACGATTATAGTGAGTACCAGTAAGAAATCCTTTCAGAGATCCTGGAGCTAAAACACCCGACTCGGTTAAAATATACGGTCCCCCGGATTCTTCAATGTATTTTCCTATCGCCTTAAAGTACGACATTTCAATATGAAATGCACCGAGTTGTATAAAAATGTTGCTAAACTTAGGAGATTCTGTACTTTGAATTTGCAATGCTAATTTTGCAATTGCTAAATCATATGTAACGCTGATATATTTTTCCCCACACTCTGCTGCTATGTTTTGTGCCATTTTTAAAGTATGGACCACAACAGATAAACTTGTTGGGGAAGCATTTATGGGCGGTAAATAGCAAACTCTTTGTTGCGGCAAATCATCGACGGTTTTTAAATTATTCCACCCTACCCACATGGGAATCTCCCTATCCAACAGTGCAAGCGATACAATCCATAAGTTGTCCAATCTTTTAATGCTTCGCTCTTTTGATTTTATAGTGTCATCGACAACAACCGGGTTGACAGAAATTATTTCATTTAGCTTAGGTTTCTTGTGATAGGGTTCTATCTCTTCATCTAAAGTATCAAAGAGGCGACGTCTTTTTCTACCGGTGCGTATACCTTTTTCTGCGTTTTGTAGAGGTTCCGTGTCGGTATGATGTTGGTAAATAATACCAACAGTGTCGTGAAGGGTGTCTTTTCCCGTCAGTGTTTCGACAAACCTATCAAAATTATCAAAAGCCACTGAGGTACCTAACCCAGGCGTTTGTATTATTCCGTGCGGCACCGGGGATTGATCAGAGAGGGAATTGTACGTCAGCTCAGTTTCTAATTCTTCAGTTACCGTATAACTGACGGAATGTCCCAACCTATTCAAGATATTGATTACTTGACGACTACCTGTAATACTTTTCATCACTAATCCTAATTGTAAATGTTTGGACGGTTTCACACGCCCATTAGTGACAGAATATATAGCATCTTGAGATAATGACTCTACTTTCGGTTGTAAAATGGTCTCTTGTCGCCGTAGAATTGGACCACCAATCAAATTTGAAAAGAAAGTGCGTACAGACTCTGGAATTGTTGACTCGCCGTCATATATATTTTTTAGAGTTAATTGTTCTGGTAGTGGATTCCTTTGATTTTTTAAAATGTCCCTACGGAGACGGAACGCTACATTTTGTATGTCCATGTTTATCGATCTAGCTTTTACCGAACATACAGTGAATTTTTTTTAAATGCGAACATAGGAGTTTGCATGCAATGTATTTTCCCTATGTTCGATTAAAAAAAAACACATCAATCTATTGAGTAGTTCAAATGAGTAGTAGATACAATTGACAGCTGTCACATTTTTTAAAATACCGCCGTCCAATTTAATTATGAAATCGGCTAGGTTATTGCTTAGAATGTCAAGGAGGCCAGTTCGAACATTTGTTGTAATTGTTTTTGTTATTTATTTTCTTATTTTCTTCATTTATGTATTGAATAAATCAAATTAGTAGAATACCAGGTGCACATGGCCTACAAATAATTGAAGGTTGGTTCACAATGAATTGCGATGTCAGCGCGTGCTATGTGAAGTCAAGTTATCGTAAGTTATCGTAAATTTATCCTAAAGTTGCTATGGCCTCACACGGCTGATTTAAAAAAATCTTACCGAGTGCTCTTCATCATAAAGACTATCAGTTGCTGTTCATAGTCGCACAAGTTGCACGATTTGGGAATGTGAACCGCGCACACCTCATAGATTGATGTGTTTTTTTTTAAAATCGAACATAGGGAAATTACATTGCATGCAAACTCCTATGTTCGCATTTAAAAAAAATTCACTGTATGTGTTGAGCATTTGTGGAGCTTAAAGTGGGGCTGTATACAATGGATTTTCCTGCGACTTTTGAAAAACTTAATGCTCTTCCAAACAAAATTTGAAGTTTTTGTTGCAAATGACTGCAAGTGTATGTTTTTCCCGCTTCATAGGAAGCACAACCGGCTTCTTCAAAGCAACATTGAAGATATACTTTGTATAAATCAAGCATGTAGAAAGAATCCTCCTTTTCCAAAATATGTAACTGTATAAAATTTGTCAATTTTTTAATTGCGTTTTTATGATACGATCGGATTGTATGCCACTTAGTACGTCTTTTATTTTTGTGTGCACATTTCATATACCGCTTTGTAAATTTTGAACGGCACAATCTGTGATAGTATACCTCCTTTGCAACAAAATCGATATCTTTAATTTTACATAGGAGCTTATTGTCCTGTAACGCGTGTGCATAATGTTTAATGTTTTGTTCAAATATAGTAGTTTGGCAAGCACTGAGCTTTTGCTTTTCCTTTTTAACATATATGAAACATTTATCACAAAATATACAAGTCTTCTTTAAAATTCCAGTTTTTGTATTTTTTAAACTCTTAATAAATAGATCAGGAAAATTATACTTGACGAACTTTCATTACAAACTCCGATGTGGCTCGTAGAAAGATAACTGTAGGCGTTGTACTGCACCAGAATGCACACAAGAAAGGAAGGAAGACTTCAAAATCTCTTATCAAGTAAAGATCATTTTAGTGACTACAGAAACGAATGTGTTGTAATATAAAAGAAAGACGTTGGTTCCACGAGGGCTGAATACAACATATGAAAAGATTTCACAAATTTTGGTTACACTGTGTCAAAGAAGAAAACGGAAAAACAGTCTTTCCTACATCAAGTGGTCATCAATGTCTTTTTTTCGTAATAAAAAATTTATTTACAGTTTTTGAAATCTCTCCTCCCTTTACTCTTACGCTACTGGTGAATGAAGTGTATCTCCCAAGCCCAACTAACGGGCCCTGCTATTTCTGTACTGCAGCTTGTCGTTTTCTTCTTGCACATTATATAATCCCCACCACAATAGAAAATCCGGATAGCCCAACCATACTAATCTAACTTACCCCAATCCGAATTTCATTGACCGTTATTCTCGAGGATTATTACATTATTCCAGCATGTAACCTGTATAATATTTCCGTTGATTCCCGAAACGCCCGTGTTAAAGAACTTCTGCTAATTAGGGTGGAAAAAATGTGAGTGTCACTGATTTGAATTTAAAAATACAAACGTAGACGGGATTGCGCGTCCGCCAGATCATATTAAAACAGCGCGTTTCTTTCCCTATTTCTCTAAAGCGTCGGAAATAAGTCTTTCATCAACCCGACGACACAATTCGATGTTTAAATCTCGCTGTAAAAAATTGCATTGAGTTTTTGTCGCAATCTAATTCTGCTGACCTTCCAAATAATGACAACGGAAGCATTTTGTTTTTTCTCAAACTTAGAATTGACCAACGTCCTGCATTTTGATATAAGGGGCACGTTGTGCCTAAAAAAAGGTAGAAAGATCGCGTCGTGATCAATCTGTTATTCCTTGAAAAACGTTAGGCGCGTCGCAAACCCCTTGAACATTTACTGGCAGAGTATTATTTTAAAGAATTTGCATGGCGAATTAGAAGGAAGAATCAACTAAATCCCGTAATTACGCGATACATTTTATAGATGAAACGGGTCGTCAATAAATTCCCTTCAAACTTTTCTCCCCAGCTTTTATCCTCGGTAATCCACTTTGAATGGAAAGTAAGCAAATAATTTTGAACACGTTGCATTTTTGACCCTTTCTGTTTTCTTTTCGTATATTCCGTTTGACTTAAAGAAGTCGTTTTCGTGCAAGTCTACGATTGTTGTCGGCGAAAGGGTTGAGCAATGAACATCTAAGACTAACCACGTTTCGGTGAGGAAATCAAATAATCGACACGTGAAGTATGGGAAAGCGATTTCGAACTAGAGAATTCGCATAGTAATAGGATAAACATACGATAGGTAAAGGGAACGTTCATATGAGAGAGGTACATCCAGAAGCTACATAAAGTTAGGTTTGTGAAACGGCGCGTTGTTGACGTTTTGCGATATAGCCGCATGCAAAGACTAAATTGAATTTGGGACTGGCCGGCCTGTTTGGATTCCAGGATGGTTGTTTAGTTTGCCGGAACAAAGAAAACAGCCATGTGTTTATTCTGCTTGAAATAGCAAGCCACTCCCCAGCCGGGCTCTCTGCGGACGGCGTAAACACCTCGACGGGGTACCGTCGATACATGAGGAAACAGCGGCGGATACGACGCTTACAAAAGTTGTAGGATAAGGTTACGTCGCTGTGCTTAAATGACAATCCGATCACAAGCACCGGGCTTTGGTGGCTCAGATAGTGCAGGATCACCCTTCTGTAAGTGAGATGTAATACTGTTGCCAGATACCGGGACTATTAATGCGTGCACTGGATTCCCGTTATCTAGATAAATGGATGCACGAGTTAACTCTCGATTCCGAGGAATATTTATACATCTCGTTCGCAAATAGCCTTCCCGTAGCTGTGCGTTGTGAGAACCCCACGTGACTCTCTGTATCCAGCAACCCTCTCCCTCGGAAGAAGCCTCCCATATCGAATCCGCCACACTTTTGGTAAACAATGGCCTATTTAATTGCTTTTACAGTCGTCTGCACTCTTTTAGTAAAACACACCCCAAGTTGCTATGGCGATGCGTAAATAGCGTATATTCATTTTAATTTTGAAATTTGTTAATGAAGATGTTTGTTTTGTTGTCCGTATCGTTTGTATTTTTGATCACAACAAATCGACCATTTCCATCCATGGTTCCCCTCCAAAGCAGCTGCGAAGTTTCTGCATGACCGACTCGCGTGTGTCACTTCTTAATGCCTCGAAAATATATGATCGGCGCATATCGACTGTATAGCGAGAAAAGCCATCATAGGATACAGAATGACAAGAGATATTCGACGATAAGAAAAAATTGCTAATACCAATACGGATTTTATATTGGCAAGGAGGCGAGAGTTGCACATCCACTCGCTTAGTCATCGACGTAATTTGTCGAATGGTTAAGCGATTTGTTCCATAAAATGCGAGGATATTTACAAGTTCCTATACACAACTTCGTGTATGATCTTCTGGTCAGATAGCACGACTCGACGTGGTGGTTATTTCTCGCGAATGGATTATCCGCATTTCCCTACCCGCGCCACTCGACTAGGCTTGTTTGTGTTTGGGTTTCGAGATCCATCTGTAAAACAAATACTGCTGTCAGTCGACGCTCTTATTGTCTTTTTGTTATAGAAATAAACCGCCGAGGAGAAAGCTGCTATTTTAATTTGCTTCGTCTAAACAAAAGCTTAATTCGTTTATCGCTTTCCAAATTGCAAAAAAACTCGATGAATCATCTACTTTCTTACCCCTCTCTTATTTGTTATCGGCCCAAGAACCCTATGTATGTTCTTAATAACCATCCATTTAAATCATTGTCTTTCTATAAAAAGACCTACGGCACCCCTGAAAAACGTTAGCAATATCGAATATACCCCTCGAACGAACGGGACAAGCGGTACAAACAAGCCAGTATAACGGAGGGCGATGGACCACGTAAACAAATAAATATTAGGAAACTCGCCTCCGAGGTCTCTCATTGCGGGACATTCCTGTTTACGCGGCGTCGAATATCCTTTTGTATTAAAAGCGATTCGAAACGGGTATCGACGTTTTTCAAATTCTTATACCGAATGCAGTTTTAGTATCGAAAAAGAAGGGCAGATCTGCACGATTCGCGCGTTGTGCGGATTGATGAACGGCGTTTATTGACGTTTTCCGGCAGGTATTAATCAGATGAAAATCTCCCGACTTTTTGTGGGTTGCGGCGTCGGCCTTAACAGCTAACCCTCTTGTTTTATTGGCATACTTTTTCTTTATCTTTTTTCGCAGCCTAGACCCGTGTGTTATGGTTGGCGGAGGTAATCTTAGGCGTGACGGGTGACGAAGGACGGCAATCAGTGTTAACGGTCCTTCAGCTGACCATTGCTGATGCTGATGTTGTGGAAATTTTCCTATTATACATATTACCCTTGAATCTGTTTCCGACCTTTTCTTTAAGGCAGAATAATTTCTTTTTCCGCAGCTACCTATCTATAACTCGATCGCGGAGGCCCGGTGATTAGCACCGGTAAAAGACGTGAATATTAAGAAACTCTCACATCAAAAAGTATTACAATCTCTAAGCGACTGAGCTGGGGTTGTTTTGCGGCAGGGTATACTAATGATAAAAAGAAGGGTGGCCGCATGAACCAATTTGTTTTTTAATCGTTATTATATCGAAAATCTCAACGATTATAGGGAATGAAGAATTTTATATTACTGCATCCTCAACAGTTCAGAAGGATTACTCCGTTTTCCAAATATTACCCTTTCATCAGATATTAAATTATCACGCAGCTTAGAAAGTGTAACGTATACGTTCACTGCAGTGTTGTTAGTGTTAGTTTAGTGCATTTTCCAACTAATGTCCGTCCGTCCGAGGCCGCAAAGCAACGCAAAGTCAACTTTCTTATTTATAGAGAATTTTTTTGAAATTTTAACCAAAGATTCGTCTAGTAATAAAGGCAAATATATCGCATATTTTAAACATCAATTGTGCACATGCGCAGAGCACTCATTGCTAAGTTTCTTATTTTAACTTATTCTTCATATAAATAGTCCGTTGAGTGACCTTTGGGGAAGTACTGATCAATTCATATTTCGAATTTTTTGATAGATTATGTTTAAGTAATCTACAACCAACCCTTAAAGTGTCCTCTAACAATAAATTTCCTTTTTGTTTGAAACTTACGTAATATTCTAGAATATTAACACCTACGAATATAGCAATCCTTGATGGCGGGGTTTGTAATTTTTGTTGTACACTAAATATTTTAAATTTTTTGATAGATTCTTTTAAGTAATCTACAACCAACCCAGAAACGGCCCTCTAACAATAAATTTCCTTCTCGTTTTAAACTGACGTAATTTTTGAGAGAATTCACACCTACGTGTATAGCAGTCCTCGATTGCGGGGGTTGTAATTTTTGTTGTACTCCAAATATTTTGAATTTTTTGATAGATTAGTTTTAAGTAAACTACAGCCAACCCTTAAAGTGCCCTTTAACAATAAATTTCCTTTTTGTTCGAAACTTATGTAAAATTCTGGAACATTAACACCTACTTATATAGCAATCCTCGATTGCGGGGCTTGTAATTTTTGTTGTACACCAAATATTTTAAATTTGTTGATAGATTATGTTTAAGTAATCTACATCCAACCCTTAAAGTGCCCTTTAACAATAAATTTCCTTTTTGTTCGAAACTTATGTAATATTCTAGAACATTAACACCTACTTATATAGCAATCCTCGATTGCAGGGGTTGTAATTTTTGTTGTACACCAAAGATTTTAAATTTGTTGTTAGATTATTTTTAAGTAATCTACAACCAACCCTGAAACTGCCCTCTAACAATAAATTTCCTTCTCGTTTTAAACTGACGTAATTTTTGAGAGAATTCACACCTACGTGTATAGCAGTCCTCGATTGCGGGTGTGCTCTAACAAAAATTTCTTTTTTGTTTGAAACTTACGTAATATTCTAGAATATTAACACCTACGTATATAGCAGTCCTCAATTGCAGGGGTTGTAAATTCTGTGGTACACCAACTATTTTAAATTTTTTGATAGATTATATGTTTAAGTAATCTACAACCAAAACGTTCTAGCTCGAGATCTCTATAACGAGAAATGCAAAATGAGAATCGGGGCGCAAAATTTCTGAAAATTAATATTGTAATTGATAACGAAAAACAAATGTATATCCCTTATCCATTATATCCAGTTTGTGTGGTAAAATGATTTTTCAAACTATAGGTATACTTAACGCTTATTATTCATCCCCCAACTGTTTCACAGATCGTACCTGTTACACCCCGAATGCACCAGGTTAGTACACTCAATTTCCTAATTTAAAGAGATGACGTATATTAAAAAAAAACGTATTGCACTAGCTAGGGTAATGTCCCATTGCATGCGAGCCTGCCCTCAATCAATCAGTCTGAGGAATCTCTTACTGTTTCGATGGTTTCTATATCGCTGTGATAATATTCCGACTAAATAGCTGAAGCATGTACTCAAAATGACCTCTCATAAGACTACGTATGCAATCTCTGCATCGATATCTTTGAATCATCATCATAATCATAATCATAATCATAATCATAATCATAATCTTTATTTTCTCCCCTTACTGTACAAAGTTATGTTATTTTTAAATTACAATTTTTGGAGAAGGTACACTTATTCTAATTATAAGCGCCCCATCTTAATTAAAAATAAAAACAAGTTAAATAATTCAAAATAAAGCTAAGTTTCTAGTTTACCTACATACAAATTTCTAATTAAAACACATAGCCGCAATGAATGTTGAGTTAGGAATTACATTAAGTGCTATCGAATTATTGATAGAGCTTTGTGTATATTTTCTTTATCTTTTAACAGCCACAATTTTATCGCTTTTTGCCTTTGCTTAGATGTTAAGTTAATGGGAATTTGGTCTAATATGAAGTTATGTAATTTGGGACCGAGGTACATAAATGTTTTCTGAAAGGTGGTAGAGTTAGCTTTAGGTAGTAAGAGCTTATTTTTACAGTTGCCTCTAGTGCCTATATCACGTTTTTTGAATCTAAAACTCTCCGACCTTTTATAAAATTCTTTCAGTACCTTGAAGACAAACAGGTTTTTTATTGGTAGAATGTTGAATTTTTGAAATAGGGGAAATGATCGCGTTGTCACGTTAGCGGAAGCAACTATTCGTATGACGTGCTTTTGTGTATTTGTTATTGGCTTTAATGTAGTATCATACGCTGCACCCCAACAGACCAGTCCATACTCCATTTTGGAGTGGAAAAGAGTGTGATATAATTTTTTGAGTACGATACTGTCAACGTTCTGTTTTGCGTAGTACAACTTTTTTATTATTGTGTACAAGTCACATTTTAATTTACGTATATGAGGTCCCCATTTGAGTTTAGAGTCAACGATTACTCCTAGGTACTTTTCAGTTTCCGTATAACTGACCACTGGACAATTACACGTTTGCGAAAGTTCGCATTCTTTTGAGTGGAACTTGATTGGTTTCATGTTTGTGTATGACGTGGGATCTTTAAGGTTAAAGTGTAATACTTTTGTTTTTTTAATGTTTAAACACAGCCTATTAGCACAAAACCAATTATAAATTTTATGGGTGTCACCCTGAATTTTGTTATGTAGTGCGAGCGTCGAATCAGCTGAATACGCCAGTGCTGTGTCGTCCGCAAAGGCTGTTAGTTTCCCATAAAATTTACCATTGCACAGGTCATTACAATATATTAGGAAGAATGTTGTGGAGAGAACGCATCCCTGTGGTACTCCCGATCTTTGAATTTCGTATTTTCCAGTTTGATTCCCTACTCTCACAGTTTGCGTTCTACCACCGAGGTAGCTATCAAACAATTTGTTTGCTATTCCTCGTATGCCAGCATGCTCTAGTTTGTTTAATAATATTTTCTTATCTAAGGTATCGAATGCTTTTTGGACATCGATGAACATACCTGCAGTTTTTTTTACCGCTATCAACACTTTCATAAATACTGCTCATGAAGTTCAGCAATGCTTTTTCAGTTCCACGACCCTTGATAAAGCCGAATTTGTGTGGAGAGAAGAAATTTATTTTTGTTAGAAAATCTATAAGCCTTTGGTTTATTGCACGTTCAAATATTTTAGATATAGTGGAGACTAACGAGATCGGCCTATAGTTGTCTACGGTTTTGGGATCTCCTGATTTCAGTATGGGTATTACTACTGATTTTTTTAAAGCATTTGGAAAAATACCATTTTTGAAGCTAAGGTTAATTAGATGGGTTATTGGCTCCGCTAATTTATCCACATTTGCCTTGAGAACACAGACCTCTATACCATCGCAACCTGTAGATTTCTTATTTGGTAAGCTGTTGATAATTGAGACCACTTCTTTAGCAGTGATTGGAAACATTATCATACTTTTATTAGATATATAGGTAGGGAATGTGTTCTCATCAATTTGATGATCGCAGTTTACGTACTTGCTCAGCAACTTTACGGGTTGTTCAGTGAAATGCGTATTTAACAAATTACTAATTTCAGTTTTTTTGGAGTACTCCTTCCCCTCGTGTTTAATAATTGTTATGTCTGGAGTATTGTTTTTCTTCCCTAATATAGAGTGCAAAATTTTCCAAGTTTTACTTGAGTCGTTACGATTATTCGATAAAAGTTCATTGTAGTACTGGGATTTTGCGCTAATTATCATACTATTTAATTCGGAATCTAGTGCTTTTAGTTTGTTAAGTTGTATGAAATTAAATGGTTGCATTTTTACAGTTTTATTAATCTTATTACGCGAATTTAATTTATCGATAATCAAATTTGTCATCCACGGATTGTTTAACTTACGTTGACATTTTCTGGGTATTTTTTTTGTTGTTTTTGATCCATTAGTAAAATTTTCAAGAAGTAATATAAAATTATTTGTGGCAGTTTCAGTGTCTTACTCTGTGGTAACAAATCTCCAGTCAGTGTTATTAATTAGATCACTTATCTTAAAGTAATTTAGTTTTGTAATCATTTTGTTACAACAGGGTTTCGCTAAGCGAATTTTATTAGTGAGAGGTAATTTTACCGCGGTCAAACTGTGATCGGTTATCCCGACATGGATAACGGCTGACTTAATAAAATTATCGTCAAAGTTTCCTTTAATAAAAGTGTGATCAATGCATGTGCTGGAGAGATTAGTAATTCTAGTACTTTTATTTATGCAACAATGATAACCTAGCGAAGTTAAAAACAGGAAATATCTCTCTGAGTCGATATGTTTACTTACTTCAGTACCAAACTGATCGCAAATGTTGAGATTCATATCGCCAGATAATATTACAAATGAGACCGGGACATTTCGCCGAATGCCCACAACGCCGACACGATTTTTTGAAGGTCCATATCGCCGACTAGGGACACTACGCCGACGGACACTACGCCGACCGTGCCCACATCGCCGACAAGTGAACAAGGGACACTAAGCCGAACGTGACCACGCCGACCGTGCCCACATCGCCGACAAGTGAACAAGGGACACTAAGCCGAACGTGACCATAACGTCGACTCATACAACACTTCTTAATCAAGCTGGACGGTGTGCAACACCAAGTATCTTTTGACGTTAGGTTATTGTAGGTTCAGAATATTTTTTTTAACTTTTTTCGAACTACAGACTCATACGAAAATTCTTAATCAAACTGGACGGAGTGTGAAGCAAAGCAGCTTTGGATATTAGGTTATTTGTAGGTTTAGGAAATGTTTTTTAAACTTTTTAAAATGCAAACTCATACACTGGACAGAGTATGAGGGGCCTGGATTTTCGAACAGTCGGCGTTGTGGTCACGTTCGGCTTAGTGTCCCTTGCACACGTTTCGGCAATGTGGGCACGATCGGCGTAGTGTCCGTCGGTGAAGTGGGCATGGTCGGCGTTGTGTCCCTTGCACACTTGTCGACGATGTGGGCACGGTCGGCGTAGTGTCCCTAGTCGGCGATATGGACCTTCAAAAAATCGTGTCGGCGTTGTGGGCATTCGGCGAAGTGTCCTAGACCCTTACAAATTTTGCTTTAATACTTTCAATCCATGGTTCGAATTCATTTAAAAAGTCATTAGAGCTATACACTTGAAGTCTGTACAATGCAATCAGTTCTAACGTAAAGGTACCGATATTACATGTTAAATGGACAATATCCGCAGTTTTTAAACACGTGTTGTTTTCTCTCACACATGTTCTGATTGACTAATAGCAGATGATTATTTGACGAACTGAAAAAACTAGTGTTAGCAAGATTATAAAAAACTAAACTTTCCATTTATAGTGGTGGGATAATCACGGTAGCTTTTTAGTTTATTAATTGTAGTAGATCTCTTTCAGCTCGGATTCGAACGGCCTTGGAGTTCGTTGTTTTTCTTAGAAAAATGTTTCCTTTTTTGACCCAGACGTAGTCGTAGTTCTTTTCTTTTGCGAATTTTAAATAATACGTGCCGGATTAGATGTTCTTCTTGCTTTATCGCACATATTGTAAATGTAGCACGTAAAATTTAAGTGGACATCGAAATGGATCTTTCACCGTGTTGGTAACCATATTGTTAATTATATTTATAATTTTTTTTAATCCTTTCCTAAGGTATGGTAAAGCGTTTATGTACATTTAAATATAATTCCCAACACAATTTTCTTTTATCGTGAGAGAACCTTGTCAACAGTTTTGGTAAAATGTATATGCTGAATCTACTTAATTTCCCCTTTCTAAACCTCGAGATGTTGGAAATGGTCGTTTTCCCAGTACAAAAACCGTGCCAGGTTTCCGGAATTATTTGTTAAGAATTCCACAGTCTTTGTGCACCTGTCACCTGTCATATTTGTGCGCAGAAAAACGGCGTTTCCTTTTCCTTATTCATCAAATGACAATCAGTTGGAAACAGTTGGTGCTGTTATCTGATGAAGCTTAGCTGCTGTAAAGTCGACATCGAATTTATCTTTAAGTGACATTCTCCGTGCTGGTCCCAAGTTACAGTTACAGTATGTCCCATATTTGACGTGTTACTAAACTTTTGCTGTTTTCCCGTCGCCTTTGTTTGTGACATAAAGCAAATGTACAGACAGGTCCTATTGGAACCTTCGCATTGCAATTATCAGCGGATTTTGAGGCGTTTTTCTACGTACGATAAGGTCGAACAATATAGGTTAAATACTGTTACCTATGGATTCTCCTCTTCTCCCTTTTTAGCTTTACGGACTCTTCAAGAATAAGCTGATATTTAAAATACACACTACCCATTGGCTTTTAAGGTGTTCATGGAGCAAATACACATTGATGATATAGTGACTAGTACATAGTCAACCTCTAGGGCAATGAAACTACAAAACGATCTTGTTCAACTGTTGGGTTTGGGAGGATTTAAATTTACAAAGTGGACCAGCAATTATAAATCCGTTCTTAACGCTACTGTAGTCCATCAGAACTCGTCTTACCTTAGTCTTGGTGTTGAGTTTACAATGGAATATTTTGAATTATATCTGATTACTCATATGTTCCAAAAGACACGCCGTGCACGAAACGTGTTATCCTTTCTAAGAATTATATCCAATGGGTTTTTTGACTGGTGCTTTATTCAAAAACTCTGATGGGAAGATCAACCATCAAATACAATAATCAATGCACCGGCCCAATTTAAAAGTGAGCTTCATTTATTATCGAACGTTCCTCGATTCATATTCACTGATAACGCTCGTTGAATCGAGCTTCACGCTTTTTGTGGTGCGGCTCAGGTCGGTTATTGTTACATACTTAATGGTTGAAGCAACGAAAACGTAATTCATTTTTTTTTCTTACCTGAAAGTCACGCGTTACACCTTTGAAAACTGTATAGTGTATAGTTACCGAGATTTGAATTTGAATTACGTGCCGCAGTTTTGCTGACAGATTTAGTATTTTGTTTAATTTTCTTGTTAAAAAATTAAGGTAGGTATATTTTTTTGGTGAATGGAATGTTCTAGACAACCCCAAATTAATCAGAAATCAATGTTTATAATTTTATTTATTCACTTCTCTCCCCACGCACCAATGTGTCTTGATTCATGTGCGCGAAGAGTGTCAAAAAGGCACTGCAAGATACAATACAGACGCGCGCGTACCCAAACAAGTTAAACTAATAAAACGATAAGTGCTTCATTTACATTACGACTTACAAGTACCAGACCAAGGACCAGCGCAATAAAAGGTAAGGCACTTTGTTTTTTTTTTCTTTTATTTATTTTCGTAAAGTCATACAGTCCACTGATGCGCCCATTAGATAGTATTGCCTTACATACATGTCTGTCTTGGTTCCTTATGGTTTAGGTACATTATTATATTACACCTTATGTTAAAAAATAACAGTTGATATGATAGAGAAGTAATAATACTACATTATTCTTATCCCCAAATACAATTCTTGGACGGACTAAAGGCTTTGCTCTAAATCGACTATTTAGATGTTGGCTATTAGCAAGATTTGGATTAAACATTTCTTTGGAGTTAACGATGGATAAAGTTCAGTGCGCTCATACTTGAAGAATAGTTCACTCCCCAGAAGATAAACTGTTAGTGTGAACAGGATTGGCTCCATAGTAGAGCTGCGAAGAAAGCGATCGAGTCATTTTGTAAACATCGATGAGATAATTATGATTGTAGACAAGCAAGTATTAAAGACTATCATTTACCATTTGTGGCATACGAGTATACTACTGACTGGTTTATAAAAATCTAATACAATTACCTGTAACTAAATTTTTATCGGTAACGTTTATTATGTCGTTTGTGATTGCCGCTAACGACTCGGCAAAATTATTAAAGCAGAGCTCGTAAAGTTGTATCTAACTCTTATTGGCGTAGCCGAACCTAAATCAACAATTAACTCGGCCATTAAATCGTAGTTATGTACCTATACATCATTCAAGCCGTTTGCTACGTCAATAGTTGTAAGTCTTGTATGTAAAAAAAGATGGCAACCACAAGACGGTATAATAGATGTACCCCTGCATCAACCTCTAAAATTAATGGCAATACAATTCGAGATATGAATTGCACGAATGCTAAATAGTTATATTATTAGAATATCGAAAATTCTTGTTTGATATAATCAATATTGAGAAGTGAGATACCTGCATGGGTGGAAAATTAAAATCCAAACAGGGTTATTTTTGAAAACGCTCGGGAGGGTCTATTTACTGTGACGACAATCTTAATTTTAAATCGCAAAATAATGCTTTCCTTTCCTGAATTTGCGACCGTTTTTTATGTGACACTTTAGTTTCCAAGACGTACCGCATTCCAAATCAAAATCCATTTTTAGTTTATGCCATTTGAACGAATATGAGATTGCTTTTAACGTAACGTTTTGACAGAATGATATACAACTTGTTTTTTTTTGCACGGGGATCAATTAGTGCTTTCAGATTATTCAACATGGCATTTCTGAGTGAAATAGTGTACTCTATACACTAAGATTTTGGCTCAAATAGTAATTAAATTTCAAAAGGATGCCTTAGATGGTGGTTTAAGTAATATACCTACGTTATGTTGAATGAAGGTTTATTTATTAAACACTTTGTATGTGTGTTCATTATAATTTAGAGATTACAATAAAATAAGTACCAAATTTCCAAATTTTTAGTGGCATTGTCGAGTACCTGTTATTTGAGTTCCCTAAAATCCGATCTTCTAATGCGTTGAAGTGATCCATTTAAGAGGATACATAGGGAAATTGTACCTATGTATTCTTTTTAAAAAATCTCCGTATTTGTAAAACTCTAGGTACCTACATTCAAGCGCAAAAGAAGGTAAAGGAATGCATTCATCATTTTTTTAGTAACTTAGAACGGCAATCCATGAAAATGGATAACTGTAATGACGTAATAATGGACTCCCTTTGGGCGGCAATTTGTAACGGACGCATTACAAATGGGTTGACCATATTCTCAGGTTCCTGGTTTGGTTCGAGGTATAACATTCTTCTTGCAAATTTCGTCGTATTTAGTACGTTTGGACGCATCTTCCGTACTTTACTTCCCAGGTTAGCTCAGATGAAAAAGGGTGAAGCACATGAAAAAATTTGATAAATTTTTTCACTGATAATCTCATTAATATTCGAAACTTCGTAATCAAGATTTGGAAAAATGCTAATTCAAGTTTATTAGCAGAATATTTAGAAATTCAAATACTTGAGCATGTTTGGACAGATTACGCAACTTCAATAATCTCCTTTTACGTCCCCTTGTAAAGAATTAGAAATGTCATGTAAATTACAAGAGATTATCTCTACCTGAACCCAGTTATTATGATTGAATCATCCTAAAAACACAAAAGCCTATTTCCTGGCTGAACTCAAAATATGTCTACTGGATTTTTGTTGTCTGAGCTATATGCTTTTATGTTTTTTAGTTGCCTTTAGTTACGTTATGCATATAAACCGATTTTGGTCGGTACGGTGTTACTTACATAAAGTCAATTTATTCCCGACCATACATATCACTAGCTACTCAACAATTATAAGTATCTTATTAATATAGCTGTAAATCATAATAACATTGTTGATTTTTCAAGCTTGGAATTAAATTAGGAGTTCAGGCGATGGGATGAAGTATTATTAAGTGATCAATTTTAAAATGTGGGTCTCTCAAGAGCGCCGAATCCTATTGTCGGTTATTATTATTTTTGCCTTTATTTTTGAGTGGGCGGGGTTAAAGCCAAGGCTGCTCTACCAACCCAACCCACTATACATTTACAAATATCCCTGCTCGAACCCGGATAGGAACCAGGGACCCCTAGCACCACAGTCCAACTTTAACTGAACTGCGCCACACGAGCCGGCTACCTGGTTACGTGTTAGGCACCTTAAACAATAGAGAGTTTATCTAAGGAAGTAGGAACCGGATTATGATATTCACCATGGCCGAGATCAATACCACTACTTGACTCCAGATAACCTATCCACAATTCGATAAGCCAGCAGCCCATATCCCAGTCAATTATCCTCTCCTACATCCACCAATTGCTATATGGTACAGGTTAGTTGGAGCAAAGCCACCATGTTTGATGTCAAGAAATTTCTTGCTGTCATTAGAATGTCCAACATGTTTGGATCTATAGTAAAGCATTGTCTTTGGCAAAAGAATTGGACTATATTATCGTTAGTTGCTGTTCAAATACTTATGCGATATTTATGTCCTACGTAAATTAGCCTTTAAAAAGAAGACTTATTAGCGATAGTTGATGAAATAATGACCCAAGACTAATCCTTGGTGGCAATCAATATGAACATGGTTGGTACTTTTTGATACTTATCAAGAAAGTTGGATATAAACAAAGACTATCAGCGTAGCGGAATAGTAATCGATCCGACGTGATATTGGGTAGGAAGGGGCCGAAATTTAACAATATCCTTCCCCAAAAGTTAATTTCGATTTACCCGTATTTTTTGTATGGGGTCATTAAATAAAGGTGGTGGGATCGTCTTAATTGACCGGATTATACATCTAATGAATGATACATTTTTTCCCCTAAGTATGATGCAAACAAATGCAACTTTCAGCGTGTAAGTATTGATTAAGATTTTATTTGTATAGGAAGTGGTGGGAAAAAGGTTGGGAATGTATTTTCCAGGATACGAGGGTAAATAATTCGTAATTAATTTAGCCCGTCATAACGATATGGCGCTGTTTGGCGATGCAAGTATCTACATATGTAAGAATGAGACCTGCTTCTCTACCTCTTGGGGCATATTACGTGTATATACGTTGCGAAAAGATAGTCCCTTTCTTTGTCGGCCACTGTCTCCTATTATTTCGGTTAAACATTCCTCATTGCGCTCGCTAGCGCCCGCTCCACGAATACTAAATAAACATAAGTTTTAATTGAAGAATCTCGTTGTATCTCGGAGCGATGTGGACGGCGTTCGCCCGCTCCCCAGAGTTATTATTAGATCGCTACAAGCTGATGCAAATACAGATTATAAAGATCGGCCAGATGAAAAATGAGATACAGCATTCGCATTGTCTTATGTTATGACAATGGCGGTTCCCAACGCGACCGAGGCCAAATATTTGTCTTCCACCATAATGCTGCTGCCGCACCGCGCTCTGTCGTGCATATTTATCATAACTACTGTTTATATACCTTCACCCTCACATGCCGCACCCGCCGCCTAGTTACGTATGCAGTTGTAAGCACGAAACCGGGCGCCAATAATATTAAAATTTGATTCTCGCACTGCCAACGTCAGTCATTTCGTTGATCAATAAAAACTCGCAAGATCAGTTGATGAATTCTCGTGTGCGGCGTGCAAACGTAACAATTCGAAGCGGATATGATAATGAGGGGCGGCGTGGCGACCGCAACCGGCCCGTGTCCGCGGAGGGAGATAGGATAGGACGAAGGACTGCTGACGTGGCTCAGCTCGAGCCAAATGGACAGCGTTCTGAGCTAATGGCTCAGCGGGTGCCACTTATTCGACTCGGACTAAATTGTTAAGGACGGCAAAAAGCGTCGACCGACCGACCGAACTCCGATGTTCCAAAGAAACGTCAGCGCCCTTTAACAGAGGAAATAATTTAAATGTCATCCACTCTGTATTTGAACTCATCGACGGTCATTATGATATAACGCGTATTCCGCTAAACTATGCAATTTGGTTATTTTGCACAATTATAACCCTAATAAACAGGATAGGAAAAAGCCCCCTTTCACATTCTCCCTCTCCAATCTTTCAGTGGAGGTTTCAGTTAAATAAATTTGTATGCGGGGTGTTTACGATATAAATTAGAAGAATATTTTTTTCTCACTCGGAGAGGGAATTTGATGAAGTCACGCTGTGACACACATAACCACCTTTTTGCGAGATCCTTTACGTTTAAAGGGCATTTGATCATATAGCTCCCGAAACCTTTTTTAGGTGCGCAATCTGATTAAACAGAAATCGATTCCAAGTTGGAAGAAAAATGAAAAGATTGTATCTACGAAATTGCTTTTATTTCTTGGTTGACACTCGTGTCGATTATTTGTTGGCCCAGTGGCTCGTGAATATTACTACGACGTCTGCCTCGTTCGCATATGTTACCTTACTGGACCCTTTTTGCGCCCTTCGGAACTGCATATGCTGCAGGCACTTTCGAAAGTTATAGGTTTCGCCAACGTAATACGTAATTTACAGTTTTTCTGTATTGTATGCATTGATACGAATTGTGTACGTATGTTGGAGACGACTTACCAAAAAATCCTCTGAGCGAAAAGCGTGGTTGGGCAGTATTCAATAACATTTACACGTTAGGGCCAATAAAATAAAATGAACGCTATCTTCCATCCTGTACATCGACTCAGTTTTTTTACATATAGACCCATATTTATATATAAGTATAGTTCAAGTCGATCTCAACCCAACAAATGGAAAGGGATGGCGCTCTTACCCTTACGTGTTATAAGTTTGCGGGAAATGTCCTTTAGTGGCAGGTGGCTGGCCTGCTATATTTCCAATAACCAATATTCTTCGCGATCCCAAACGACATAAACTTCGTTATTCATCCGGTAGATTTGTTATAATACGTCGGCGCTGAACGGCGGGGACGCGATTTTTTAATATTAGTCGCGTGATCGATGCCGTCTTTTGTTTAGCCTGAGATAAGTTTTCGACTTTTGATTTTTCATCTTTTAAAGGGGCGCATCGGCAATTGTTTATTACTTTCGATCTGTTTTGGAGAGACGGGGGGGGGGGGGGGGGTACGGCAATGTAATTTTTGAAGAAATTTGTTCTCGAAGATGAATATTTGCAGGACGTTGCCTTCCTGGTCATGAGAATATATATGGGATTTGTTCCGGGAGTGTCACCACAAGCTTCAGGAGGCGGCGGGCTGGAGGTGTTGGTGTTGCGCGAGCGACTCGGTGTATCCGCCCGCTGCCTCCGATCGAGATATACACACATACAAACAACACAAACTGCAGCGCAGCGGCGCATCAAAGGCGCGCCGCCCGCCTACGACTCATCCTAGCTTCTCGGCGACTTCGATGACCCTTTTTGCGCAACACAACTAACTCTTGTTCTTTCTAGCGAAAAAGAAATAATTAATAGGCGCTGTTACCATTTATGTGTTTAGTTGTGTTTAGGTGTTGTTCTGTGAGTGTTCTACTAGTTTAGGTGAACTAATGAAGTACTGCGAGACGCGTATGCTGACTCCTGTCGCTCAGGTATGATGACCGATCTTAATTCGTCAATCTTTCGAGATGTCAGGTTATGTCAAATTCCTGGGCGCATATACCAACCTTTAATGTTATTGGTGGCGACGTCTACCATGGAGCTCATGTCAACGGCGATCTTTCTAATTATACGCCCATTGTCAACAACTACTTATAACGAATTTTAATAATTAACAACGACTATAAATTATGTGTGGAATTTAAATTGCTAACGTTTTTGTAACCAGAGATTGTACGTGACGGGGGAGCGTTTTCGATGTTGCGTCCCGACGGCAAGCGTCCCGACGCTCCCTTCTCGGCAGTCAACGTTGAACTGAATCCACGACCCACCCTCACTCTGAATGCTTGTACACTGCTGTATACTATATATAGCATCACAACAACATATAAACATCGCCCCAATTTTCCCATTTCCCGCGCTTACGTCTGAGACGCGTTGTGTCTGCGGAAACGCGCCGTTACTTCCCGTTTCCCCTAATTCTCTGTTCCTCTTTAACCTTTTGTGTGGTAATATCGTTGTGGTATCGTAAATTCTTTTAATTACTCATATTTGGAGCTATTATAGTAGTGTACGGTAAGGATAAATGTAGTTACAATGGCAAAAGCGTCGCAATTAATCTGGCTAAAAATTACGAGGGTTACTAATAAATTGCTTAAAGCCAGTAAGAGTAAGTAATAGAGAGTTATTAATATTTAGTGGGACGTTGTTTAGCAGCCAACTCGAGAAGTTACAAATGATGGCTGTCGCTAGCAGGCCAGCATATGGTGCTTCGATAGATTTTGCCGGACATTCATAAATTAGAGGCGCTGTTAAGTACACTGCCGGCTTCATAAAGTATGAAATTCGGCAGTCATGGGCCTTATTGAGAGTGGACTGCTGTAAATTATGTCACTTTCCCGGCCTCCTTTAAAACTGTACATTTGTCAAGGGATATATACGCTCGCTTATTGAATAATATGGCAGGGCACCCTTATACACATTGTTCGCTTCGCACCGCAACTTTCCGTTCTGTTTTCGCCACCTTCTATTATTATTGCTCGGCGGAACTGATTCGCTTCAGTCTTTTATATTTAAATTGCTAACGGTGGCTCGCCGTGTAAATATCCCGACTCCTCGCTCATCACAGATACAGATATTTACTCAAGTGTATTTTTCTTCGGCGAATTATTCGGATGAAGTTTTTTTACTTTAACTCTCGATCCGTAATTGCATTGTTCTTTCACCCCTACAGTAGCTGGTTGTGCTCAAGTTTGTTTCCGCCGTCTAAGACTTGTCTGTTTCACAATACCTTTTTAATACTTATGACTACCAAACCTCTTCGTGTACATAATAAAAATTATTAAGAAACCGTCCCCCATCCCCGGTCGTGCCCTAACAAATATTTATCTCTGTCACTTCCTCATAAAGAGTTGCAAAGACGCCGCAATGAATGATAAGACGTTAAAATGCATTACCATGATGTCACATGAAATAAAACCCATATACACAAGCGCATTATGTGAAAAATATGGAAATAATATTGCGCCAGCAAGCAAAACAGCCCTCTGCATATGAAATATGTGATCAGGGGTAAGAAGTTTTTTCCCAGTTTTTGCGTCAAGTTTCGTAGTGAATACCAATGGTTTTAGGTGAGCTCGAGCCGTAATTTTACTTGAATTAACGAGGAAAATCGGTAGAAAAATGTCCATTCTCCCCTTTTAACCATGCCAATAACGCCACTTCTGCTTTTATTTAGTAAAAGGGATTCTCTTTTGTTATGTAAGTATACATTTGTCACATACTGACTAGACTTCTTACTTTTTCATATTAATAAGTAATTTAAAAAAATTACCCTTATTTTAATAGAGGGTTACTTAAAACCAGATGAGAATTGTGAAGTTACGTTCTCTTGCTAAAAAGGATGCTATTAAGGGAGTATATAAAAAATCGAAAACAATACGGTCGCGTTACTTTCTTAAGAAAGCATAGACGGGCCATACAAATTTACAGATCTAACTTGCAATTTACACTGGGAATTCGAAAGATCTTCCAGATCTCTTTGGGAATTTACAAATCTTTCTGAGAATTTTTGCATCTTTTTGTGAATTTACAGAAATTTACAGATGTAAGTGATATATTGCAGTTTGTGAGAAAAATTGAAGTTAAATTAACATTAGTTCGAAAAACTTCAATTTTCCTCACAACTTTAAGCGAAATTATTAATTTAACAAGTTTAAGGTGCACTAACGTTTACATGTCGTCGGTAAACGATGGCGGGATGGTCGGTAGAGAGGTCGTCTCAAGGATGTGCGATACTGCTATAGGATGCAATGTGCCTTTTATCTTTTGTACTGAACCAACTGCAGGGCCATTGAAATTCCTGATTAATATACACATTTCTAGATAAATTGTAATTTCCATTGAAGGTCTTTAAATTCACATACCTATAGATCTGGCGCCTCTTTCACATCCCAGATAGACGTATAAATTTAGTTAAGATCTGTAACTATGCTTTATATTTACCTGGCTTACACATGTCTTGAGCTGTTACACCTTGCAAATTTAAGCGTAATTTAAATTCGTTTAACAGAAAAATAATTGAGGTGTTCTGAAAGATGGTTCGGAATAAATATACTTTGATAATCTTTGCCTTGGCGTAACTGTACAACTTGTATTTGTTATACGCACATAAGCATAATTTTTTGTGATAGATTAAAGGGATAATATAATACGCTTTTATGATAATATTTATGTCAGCTACACATTGCTATCGTCCACTAACATCTATAGCAGTAGTAAAAGTAGAAATAGGGAAAGTAGAGATATGCCCTGTGTTCAATAAGGCTAGCGCTAGAACATGGTATGGTAATTTTAATTTTATAACGGCGTGGGGGCTGGTTTGCTGTCCAGAAAGGAAAGTTGTGCCAAATGTTTCTTTTTGTTGAGCCCGTCTGAGGTGGCTTCACATGGTTGTTCCTTAGTACGCCGATAATTAGAAACGCCCGATCAAATCATATGCGAACAAAATCGTTTAGCAACTGTTTAATTCAAATGTCCCAATATCTTCTACTTTGTGTGGCGTTACAATGAACTTCGTAAGTAAGAACCCGAAAGTTACAATAACCATTTTGAAAGAAGCGTAAGTCTTCTGAAAAATAATTGCTTCATTTCATATACATATATACCTATAGCTTTTCGTGTTAAATTTACCAACATCCCCAAGGCAGTTTCTTTGCGAATGTACCTAACTAAGTGATCTAATCAACCACACTACAAAGCCGAATTGTTTGATAGGCAGTATTTATGTATAGTGTGTTAGTTAACTGCACTGAAACGAAAAATTGTGGCCATTCCTTTGTTACATGTCTCCTTAAAAATTTATATTTAGGATAATTAAGTAAACTATTTACTCGGTTACTGAACAAGTATTTCTGTTCTGCATCTCAATACTCAATCACAGTTTCTTTTGATTTGCATGTAAATATAGCTCCACGTTGAATAAACGTATTTTCGAACCCTTTTAATCTAATAAATATTCGCGAATGTTCAGTTCTTGAATTTGCTCTAAAATTAAAATTTACATTTTAAAAATTTCATGAGATATTTCGCGAGAATCGATAAAAAAGTAATAAAGAAAAGTTGAATGTTTAGTAAACAAGTACAGAGTAAGTATTGAAGATGTCTACTTTTTAGTCGCCTCATTTTATTTAAATATTTAAGTCAGTTTCAATTTTCTGAGCGTTACATTCAATTTTCTCGAGTTTCTTTTTTCTTTCAACGTCAAGATTAAGTTTATATAATTCAGTGTACCGCTAATTGATATTGAATCATTAATATGGGGAAAACAGAATAGCGGACCCTCTTGTTTCTCGTCGGTGTTTATACTGTGCGGCAGAGGGTTGGTTTATTATTGCAAACGGTTGAATTATACTCGCAGACAATAATCAAGGAAAACGCTTTGAGTTGCGCTTATGTGGAGTAATAATTTGGTTATAGAAAAACTGGAATGGGGCTAAGTCGTATTCGTATAAAGGAACAATATTTTATTCTGGAAGTATATAGGTGCGTGCCCCTGCAATCCATCAAGTTAGTTTTGGGAGAATTTAAGGAACTATATATTTGTGGAAGTGTACAGGTATTATGACCGGACCATTGCTCAGAGACACATAGCTTCCGAGGTCCTAATGCGGCCGTTCGCAGCCGTTCCACGCGCGGGAAATCAATCACATTTATCACATGCACGACTCCCTTTGCGCTTTACTACCGAAACATGCACCTCTCATTTCTATGCCATGATATGCATACATATACGAACGCAATAAAAATATATACAGTTGTCGCCGTTTTCTATTTTTATTGCTGTATAAGTATTGTTTTCTGCATTTTTAGCAAGCTGCGTCATTAGAAAAAGTATTGAAGGAACAGCAACAGCAGCTTGATCTGGAGCGAGTTTGGGAGCAAGATAGAGACATAAAAGGTAATGGTAGCACAAGTCCGTCTTCGGAAAAACGCGTGCAGCAGGAGCATTCGCCTCCGCCGGCATCCGATGCACAGAAAACACATAACGCATCCGTACCCGCGTCCCAGGTACGTTTCCTTTTTTATAAAGAACGTGCTGGGTGATTTGCATAATTTAGACGCAAACAGCTTCGACATCTCAGATGATGACTTCGCCAGTTCCCGGACTTCACCATATGCAACAATTGTTACAACAGCACGTACTTAGTCCTTCACAATTACAGTCCTTGATGAAACAGCACTCGTTACTTCAACAACATCATCAGGTAGTAAAGTGCTCCCAGACGGATTGTACCTACTGATACCAATTTTCAGCAAAAGCAATTGGTCGAATTGGGTAAAAAACAAATTGAGCAGACAATGCAGCAATTGCAGGAACAACTGCAATTAAATTTAATTCAACAAACACAAATATTGCAAAGTGGCGATAAGAAGAAGACCTCATCGTCATCTTTGCAACAACTAGCCCTTCAGCAACAGCAACTTATACAGCAGCTTCAAATTGTACAAAGACAGTACGTGGTTCATCAAGGCATGGGGATACAACCGATGATGTTAGTTCAAGGACCAGGTAGGAGCGAAGAGTAATATTTCTCGTCGGTCGTGCAAGACTTAACAAATGTCAATAACAGCTCGTCAAGCTTTCGAATATTTATATGCGATACAATAACTTTATTTCGAAAGTTATAAAATAAATTTGCGCACACTACTGCTTTTAAAATGAATTTATGCATGCGTACATTTTTGCAATAGTAAGTAAACTAATTTGGAATAAAAATGCATGAAAGAAATAAAGTCAGCAAGTTTATTAAATGATGGTGGATCGTTTGCGTGTGGTCGAAGAGTATCACGGTTGACGAGTTCCAGTGAGGTATGTATTCCCCATTCCCGTCTGTCCATTTTACCCTCGTTTAGTAATCGAACCTTTAAATTGGGCAATGCCACTTGCAATAATTAATTATCGGCATTGATGTAGGTTTCTTTAGTCGCTATTGATCGGCGAAATGAATTTTCCAGAACCGAGTTAAAAGCGCCACTGCTTCACGTGTGGTTAAAACTATTGGCACATGCCCGTTCCCCTAATCCTTTCATCCCTTGATTCTCTACCCATACTGGAACCCGTTCGACCACCAACGCCTTCGGTTTTAAACGCACGTGAAGCTGCCACCGTCGCGGTTACGTCCGAAAGGATATTGAAACTGACATTTATTGAACAGGGCTGACCTCTAGAGACGTGATGAGTCCGTGGAAAGAACCGCCAAACGGAAACGACCAACAACTTCACACGGCTAATAGCAAATGTTCGTTGCCCGACGTAAATGGTAAGTCGTTGAAATTGTTACACGCATTTTCGCTTAACATAATTTACAGGTATTATAACGGCGATCCCGAATCGCCGAGACGATATGTTTTTCGAAGACAAATTGGAAGGCGAAAGAACGGGCACCGACAAAGTTCAGCATTTATATGGCCACGGTGTATGTAAATGGCCCGGATGCGAAGTTATATGTGAGGATCTACCATCTTTCATGAAGTGAGTGACAGAATATAGGAATCTTGCCCTTTTACACCGAGTAGAGCGAGGGGAAAATAATAAAGTCATGCCGGGGATTAACATTTAAATCCTACTACGGTGTGATCAAACGTCTTGCATATTAATTAAACATGGCGTAATTAGAGTTTTTAAACCGCGATGCCGCTCTTAATTTATTCCAGGTCGCCTTTCTTTTACCAAGGAGGCGACAAAATATTATAATTTGACAGTTTCGTGCGCCCTTTTCCTTTTACATACTAATCGTAAACTTATGAGGATTACGAGTCAAAATTGAACAACGGTTTTATGATTAATCGGTTGTTTTTTTGACTTGCAGACATCTAAACACCGAACACGCATTAGATGATCGTTCGACAGCTCAGGCACGGGTGCAAATGCAGGTGGTATCACAATTAGAACTACAATTGCAAAAAGAAAGGGATAGATTGCAAGCGATGATGCACCATTTACACATGTCTAAACAACTCGGCTCCCCCGAACCTTTAAAAGAAAGCCCGCCTCCCACAAAAATTACAGTTAATACCGTAGTACCACCACCCGCATCTTCCATGGGAGTCTTGGTGTCTACAGTCCGATCCCCAGTATTACAAGCCACTGCCCCTAACGTCCCAGGTCCAATACGGAGACGTATCAGCGACAAGTCTGCCTTGTCACTGGCAGGAGGTACGTGTTATCTTTTTTTTGAGCATCTGCAAAAAAAAAAACTTTACATACAATTTTCACATTTTGCCGCCAAACAGGACTGCCTTATATGCTGGAGAGGGCAGGACTTGATGTACAACAAGGTCTAAAATCCACACTTTTCACAATTTAATAAGCAATTCATCGTTGTCATATTTTCAGAGATACAGAGAAACCGCGAATTCTACAAAAATGCAGACGTTCGACCACCTTTCACGTACGCTTCTTTAATTCGACAGGTATAGCACTTGCGTTTTCTGATTTCGGTGGACCGCTTTGCACACTAATTTGTTAATTTTAGTCGATAATCGAATCTCCAGATAAACAGCTTACCCTTAACGAGATATATAACTGGTTTCAAAACACCTTCTGCTATTTTCGAAGAAATGCTGCCACGTGGAAGGTATTACTCAATTACATTTACTCTAACCATTTCATCGAGATTTTATCTAATATATGAATAACCATTCTTTTATTCGCAAACTGATGAAATGGCGAATATTTGTTGATGTTTTTCGAAATTTATACTTACGCCCTTTGTTTATTCGATAACTGCCGGCGAGGTATTTGACCAGCGGCAGTTGTCAATTAAACACGCTTGGTCGTAGGTACTCACGAACGGGATGCGGAAGCCTGCGCCAGCATCGGGTTTTTATTTTATGTTAACTGATTTTGTGCTGTGCTAATATTAAAGGAAAGTGTCGCATTTGCGCTTTCTGGTACTGATTATTTGGCGGTGTTTGATCTGTTGTTAGAATGCAGTGCGCCACAACCTATCTCTCCATAAATGTTTCATGCGCGTGGAAAACGTTAAGGGTGCAGTATGGACCGTGGACGAAGTGGAGTTCTACAAGAGACGACCTCAACGTTGCTCATCCGGTCCATTAGCTCAACCAGTCGTCGGGTACGTCATCGAGGCCGCCCTTAAATTCTTTTTTCGATTTGTATATTGTGTGTTTTGTGATTTGATCTCTTTTTCTAATATCTTTTTTACATGGTCTTTTATATATAATATTTACACATATATAGGCATATACATTATTCTTTTCGTATTAACGCTGTGTGGCTTGCGTGTTGTGCGTGCGTCATGGTGAATGAGAGGTGTAAGAGAGTGCGATAAGGCCGGTTCAGTATAACGCAGCAGGCTTGGGCGACTAACAACTGCAGGAGACCAGAAGGTACATTCCATACCAGGTTTTACCAATGAATTACCTTGACCTCACTTGATTGTGATATTTCTCTTTCTTGGGTATGGGTGTGTAGAATGCGATACGCACCAATCTATCACTCCACAAGTGTTTTGTACGCTACGAAGACGACTTTGGGTCATTTTGGATGGTGGACGATGCTGAATTTGTGAAGCGCCGCCACCTGTCACGTGGTCGGCCGCGGAAATATGACCCAACCCCATCACCCACTCCACCACCCCATTGCGCACAGTAAGCACCTATAAACGCGCAGCGGCATTATTGCAATGCCTTGCAACCAGCTGCTACTATTGCTCATCTTGCTGCTGCTTGTCGCATTCTACCCCAATATAGTAGATGTCTTAACGGTTGAAAATTGATTTTATTTATAGATAATTGGTACAAACCAAATGGTTTCCTAAATTCATGCTTGTCAAAATTTTATTATAGATAGGTAACGCTTTTCGGTGTTTAGAATTTTTTTTACTTATGGTTACTTGGCGAATGTTTTTGAAGTGCATGGTCTTTTCCCAAAATGTTTTGTCCAATTCCTTTATCCCTTAGGCGCCTGCTGCTCCTGCATGTCGCTACATGCGGCTGCAAAGCACTATTAGATATCATTAACCTATAGTTAAAATGCGCGATCGATGGGCCGGCTTACAGAATGTTGGAAAAGGGTTAAATATTTTTAGCGTTCTCGAGCGGAAATGCTAAAAATATTTCTCATAAAGGCGAAGAATGAATGTGAGTTTAAGAACAGTTCCCTTTGCGATAACCAATCTATACGGAAGGTAACTCTCTAGTATTTACTTCGTAATTTTTCTAATCTCTATACTATTCATTTTTGGCATGATTTTAAACCTCCAGTTTATATTACCATATATACAAGTTAATGTTCCTGTGTGAAAAAAATGTATACATATTTTATGTACATTGGATTAGACCATCGCGTAAAGGAACAGCAGGTAAACTTCACACAGGAATTTGCGAATTTTAATTGTTGTGAATGATACTATTTATTTAAGTTAGATGTTTGTTTGCTTTTATTCTATTACATTTACTCGCTCGCTCGTGACTCCTAGCAAAGTGTGCCAACGGCGAAGGTAGTAAAATGTTCAACCTCTTTTTTGCTTGTTTCTAGTTTTTATCTAAGTGTCTTCGCTTTATTTTAACACTTACTGTTTGTAATTACTTACTACTTTTGCTACATACCATGCAATTCTTATGACAAATCGATTTATTCAGGGGTGGCGCATCTAAGAGTCCTACATTAAACCACAGTCCAACGATGTATGGGGATCATATGATCCAGGTGAGGAAATCGCTTGACTATAAAAATTTTAAAACTCCTTCTGTTTGCCTAGGCCACTATGTTAGATGATAATATGTCATTCCTTACTGGAGGCGCCAATGTGTGCAGTCGGGATTCAAGATTAAGGGATAGTTCGCAGTCGCCGAGTCATGATCATGTCGGGTAAGTTTTTAGTATGTAATAGGGGGTCATACGTCATGCGATAATGTAGGGGAGGAATGCATAGGGCTTCCGTAAATGGTGGGCTTTTAATAAAGCAAGAACACGCTCTCACTGCCGAACACCATTCGATTCGAGAATCAGAGCATCCTGTGCATCACGTTATAAAACGTGAAGTACACGTCGACTACGAAGACATCGATCAAGATCCACAAGTTGATGGGATGGCCGAAGATTTGACGATCACATCACCCCAAGATCACCATCTTCATCACCAACATCTTCAACATAACGATTCGAACATGATCGACGATGCATAGTGTAAGTTTTTGTGAAGTGCGGGCTCAGATCCCTTCTCGGAAGGGTTTTTGGTTTTACATTTAATATAAATACTTGTAGTAAAAAGTAGTCGCATATCTGAAAATCGAGTTAGCTTGTGTATAATAAACTTCATTGAATTTGTACAGATAAGCTAAATGTACATAATAACGTTACCTACTTCAATATTCATAGATGTTATGTAAGATCTTGGACGTCTAACTTTAAAGAGGCTATTCGGTGTGGACCTCTGTTATATATCATCAACTGTGACATAGGTATATTGCGCGAAAAGTTTGTTAAGTATTCGCTCTTCGAATATTTTGCGGAAACGGAGGCACGATTCATCGGTGATCTCGATTAAGCAAGCTCGTAGTCGATATCGTGTTCTGTTAAAGCGGCTAATCGTATGATCATATTTTGCTTCAAAAACGGGCTCACATGCCTTTAAAGCAACCGAGATATTACTGTCCGAAAATAACCAACGCGCGCAAAATTACTACCTATATATTAACAGGGTGATTTTAAACTTGTGACGTATGACGTATCCTGTTGTTATTAGTTATACGGATAACATTCAAAACCGTCTTTCAAAGACATTAAAATGTTATTTTTTTTATGTAATCATATCAGTGACACAAGGTGAAGCAGAATGTTCGTGATCAAAGTCTGCAGTACAATTTATTTCATAGATCGCCATCACACGCTTCCAAGCTTCCTAACAATATTATGATGTCCTTAAAAGCCAATGTTACGTTTGTTACCCTTTTTCTTTGTTGAACATTTCTCAATGCTCATACTTTTACAAAGGTTTAGTAATATTGCAAGCGCAGTTTTTCGATTTCAGTAGTAGAAGGAGATATTTAGTGGTTTAAACCCCACATTTTTGTACTTACAGTTCCGTATAGAGAATAAAATAAAATTTTAAAGTTAACTCCTACTAGGATTTGCCTAGTTGTTTATAATGAATGGTAGTTAAAGTTTATTTATTTTTTTATGGACGATCAGTTTTCTATATATGAATGAGTCTTTTAGAAAGAGGTATAGGTGCTTCTTTTCTACTTCTTCTTCTTTTGCTTTGTTCTTGCCAGTTGATTATAATATGTACAATTATTTCAATATTTATGGTACTGTTCATAACACGGTTTCATAAAGTATTTTAGGAAAGTATCTGCGACCACACTTTTGATGCATAAAGTAGATTCGAGTTTGATAAGGTAACTAAATTTTTAAAAAATGCATTTGAAAGGGATTGGCTTGGTGTCCGTCCGTTTCTGCGTTCTTTGTAATAATCCATTTTTGAGGATATTTTAGGAAGTATTTCCGCGCGCCAACACGGTAGGTACAATAGTACACATCCATAAAAACAAAAGTTATTCAATTAAATCGCACCCAATGTTAGCAAATTGAATACAGGGTAGATGCACTAAATACTGTTGAATAGTAGGAGTTATGCAGCTATTGAGCTCTTTATAATGCGCATATCTACTAATTTTTCGAAATTTGATTTTTATGTCCTGGATAATATAGCCTTAACAGGGTACTGTCCGACCGTGCTGTCGCGAAAAGAGTGCACTCATTCAGAATAATTTAAAACTTAATTATTGGTTTTATATTTCGTAACAATTATTACACAATTTGTAACATAATTATCAGTGTGCTCGCGCATTAAATTTCCCGGGAAACATCGGACTACCCATATTGACACTTGACCTTGAACCCAAGACAATCATATGACGCAATTGAGTTAGATGATTTGGGTTTTATGTACTTTTTTCTTCACTTGGAACGGTAAATGGCTACGTAGAACGTAACGGGCTTTATTTTGATACCAAAGCAGTATATTGATTTATTAATTCAGCTTTTAAACTCGAGTCTACAAACGCCTATAGTAGGTATCTATATTTTTTTACATAATAACAACGAAAAAGCTCTCACTATCACCATCCCTATCTGCCGGTGGGGAACTACGGAGATTTAGGCAACTGGAAAGTTCAACTAATTGTGGGATGCCAAAATAGTGTAAATTATACTTATCTAAAAACATAAAGCATAGGTGTATACCCTGGGCTTGGTGATAACTGTAGGCAGCGTTTTTTTTTCAATTGTGTGCGCAGTTGCTTTACAATGTTTTTAAAATGCTTTGGAGCGAATTGATGGAAACGAATGAACATACCTGGGTTTTTCGGTATATCTTTTCTGATTTTGTTGTAAATGTTGCAAAAATTCCTCTTCAAAGATTGGTAATCCTTTAAGAGGAGTGCGAAAAAATTCTGATCACTAAATTTGACATGAATCTTTGAACATTGACATTTAAAATATCGAATTCACAAAACTGCAATTGTTGGTTACAACGAAAATCGGAAAGTTAAGGCTGATAAGCAAATTACTTCTCTCTCATATTCAATGAATTCGTATAGAAACGCAGTGCTTATAATGCCGCAGACGGGGGACCTACATGTAATCGGCATGGATAACTAACGGGCGATAAAAAAAGATTGACATCGAGTCGCCTTTGGAAGTTCAATTTCCCATGTAAACAAAAATTCCAAAGGTGACTCGAGAGCAACTTTTTTTTATTGCATAGTGGTTTTAGACGAGTTGGTGAATCTACGAAGCATCGGGCGATTTTTAGTAAGATACAACTACAACAACAAAAAATGTTTAAATACGCAATTGTCATCATTTTTTTTAAGAAGTACAGTATCTTTGTTTTAAAACCTGATTTTGGGGTCGTTATTTTCATGTTGTAAAACCTCTAGTTTCCAAATTTCGTCGACGTCAGGATTTTTTCACATCTTAGAGTATGAATTTTAGATAATCATTTTATTTTGTATGTAGATTTTTTTACTTATCCCTGTAATTTTAAGTAAGGAACATAAAATCAATAACTTGTTCTCCAATTTTAAATTAATTGCAGAGCAAGAGTCGTCTTTGTCATGTTGGACGCTAGCTGCGATGTCGGCTTGTTATTTGACGTAGACTTTTATGACCACCGGTCCAGTCCACCACTATTATTTCTTTAGAGCCCAGACTGATGTGTTGAGTTGTCCGAATAAAACAATTGTCTCTGTTTTTATATGAACGTTTGACGAATTTCGTGGGGTTTAATGGTTAAATATCGACTTCTGTTTTATTTACTGCGCCATTTGAGTATAATTATTCTTGTTTATACTACTTTCCTTATACCAGAATGATTGCGGACAATTTCTCGCAAAACAAAATATTTAAGACATTCCAAATGTCATTTATTTTAAAGCAGTGGTAGACCAATTTATTGGATAACTAAATAATGATGACAATTAATTAAAGAAAACTCGGCGGTTCATGTTTTCTAATATTCATTCTAACGTTACACGTGGGATACTCGGGCTAGTTAAATGATCACCGTAAACGTGTTTTCAGCTACCCATGTGCGGATGTGCGAAAGTGTTGACTATCAACGTATCTTGATTCCCTGCTTTGTTACTCGTAAAAGTTTGATTTGAAGCTTCGTTGCTGTTTACATGAGTATTAATTATTAAATCAATGATATCAATGATTAGAGCAATTCAAATTGTCTGCAGACGTTTTGGATCTCGCGGTATCCGTTAGTATTTTTACGTAAAAATCAGAATAGAGAAATTTGTATTATAGGTATAGATGTCCACTTTTGAAATATGTACTTGTTTGCTGAGGGAGATATAAACAGGAATAAATGTACTTCAACGGCTGAATTTTGTTAATTTTCTGTAATATGCGCTTGTGAAAAAAGGATCTTCATATCACTAATTTTAAATGTGGGTATATTATATATGTTGTTTATATGTATAGTATATTTTATATATACATTCAGTCACTTATATAGATACTGTAAATTACAATATTAGGTTGATAGAAATAATATGTAAATTTGAAGCGTATATATTATATACTACACATTATATAATATACCTCTATGTTAAGAAATATCTACGTTTTAAGTTTCAGGAAGGGTGTCTAACAGGAATACTTTAATGAGGCTAAAAATGATTACAGATATTTTTCAAACTTTTATTAGCTGATATATTTTGTGGTACCTATGTATTTGATCCCTAGTTTACAGGGAATATAAATAAACGTTTTTATATACTATGATAGACACCCTACCAATTTTAGTTGATTAGAAGTAATAAAACTTTCCAAATGCTCTAACATAATCGAAATCCTTTCTAACATGTAACAGAATCATTTTGGTAACTTTTTTATCTATTATTTTTAAGAATAAATTTTGAGAGTTTTGTCATGCCATTAGCCCAACTACACTTCGTGTTCTTGTGATAGTATTTTAGTTTTCGTTATATAATTAGATTCTTAGATAGTATAAAAGCGGCATTGCATGGCAATGTAATAATTGTTTTGCTGCTTGCAGTAGCAGAAAGTAATTTGAGATACCTACTTTCTACTAAGGTCGTTTGTATGTAAATATGTGTGTATTAAACAACATTACTACTATTACCAATACAGCCGATTAAACACATATCATGTTTTTCTCAATTTAATGTATGGCAATCATACGCTTCATTTAGTACATGTAGGTATACAAATTACTTTCTGCAATCATACGTCTTCATGTAAAATATACCTACATATTGTACGAACCTTCGTATATCAGTTGTTTAAAGAACAATTATTACCTACAAATAAATAGAGCAATACATACTTTCGCACTTTCTTATTTTCACAAAAGTAAATGAAAATCTTTTTCATGGCTTTCTTTTTAAAGACCCGCCCTACATGGTTTCTTCAAGGACGCCATCTATTAGAGAACTACTACTCCTAAGTAATCGATCACTGGATGTTGATACGTGTAATAGATGTCGCTATGGTAGGTATTGCAATTTGCCAATCGTTTTTGGAGAAAAAACTTCTTTACAGAACTCTATTTGACGTTAATGTAAACTTTAGGTACAAGATTGATTGATAGAAGTCTGTTTTGTTTAACAGGTAAAATAATATCAGGGAACCTGTTTTTAATTACAGACGTCTATAATGAAACGAAACTGATAAGTTATTTCGTCAACGGTAAAAAACCACCCTATGGGAATGGGTATAGGTATACACGCGTATTACAGATTTCTCATATGTGTCTTTCAAATAGAATTGGAGAGTTTAGGTAACTTGACACCAATTGATAGAAATGTAACTAAAAATTTTAAAATGGTAGGTACTACTTTTGATGAATACATAAAAGGTACAAACGCAAAAACAAAAAATTAAATTCACGCTTCTGTGATAAAGGCTGGTATCGGTCTATGGAACATTTAGCTACGTCACCTACACTTCATAAACCATTTTGTACCAAGTAACCATATTCGCCCTTTGTGAACCCTTTTTGCACTTATGATTAACGTTCCACTAGATATCCCTAGATAAACTTTGAATGTCAAATGTGAAATGTTATCACGTGCAATGTACTGGATGTATAAAATATACAGTTTTTATACAACCTCTCAACAAGTATAAACTTCATCCTTTTATATGAACGTCTTAACATCTATATTCAGTCTTTGATTATACAGCTGAGTATCCCAAATTTAAAAGTCCACCCTGTAATAGCAGACAGGAATTAATTTCTACCAAACATAGCCCTCCTCCTCCTCGACCTTTTATCGTGATCGGGTATATTCCCTTATACCTCAAGAACGGATTGTCGGAAGAGGGTACTCACAAAGGGCGGGAATACATCCATTGGTGATGTCAAATCAAAAGCTATATCTGTTTAAAAAATGCGCTTTATCTGCACAAGAGTTGTGCACAGTGTATACTTGTTTATCTTAATGAGATGTGAAAATATTTGTTTGCATTCGGTCGCATGTCATGTTATACTATGCCATAGACTAAGACATCAAACTGAAGCCATGCTAAAGAAAACCTACGCCACAAATTATATCGTGAGTGGCCACGCCGCCGTTGATTAATCCCTTCTTACGAAATGCAGTATAACTGCGGTAAGATTGATATAGGTAAACTTTTCGCATAGTTGATATAACGTAAATTTTCCTGGCTTGAATAAACCTTGAATTATATCTACGACTTTTCATTATTTACAGACTTGAGCCAAGACAGCAAACGTTTCGGGGCAGAACTGTTTACCTAACCTGAGCCACCTTGAAAAATGGCCTCATTCAATTTTAAGCAAATTAGTTTAATAATCACATGACATTTCTTCTTGTTTAGTAATATTTATAAATCTTAGACTATTTCCAGTAAGAGTGCATTCTTAGATTCACTCCAACTAATTGCGCCATTAGTTCAACATTCGCAACTCTAAGAAAATCATTTTATTCCCAAGTACAGCGTAATGATAAGTAAATGCATAGCTATATGGTAAGAGATGGTACCGTATAGATTTCAACATCGAGAATAGTAGTGGAAAGTGAATTTCCTACTCATAAGCACCTCTATGGGAAGTGCACGAAGTTTATGAAATGTTTCAATTCAAAGCAATTACCAAAGATAATACTATACATTATCTTTGCAATGAGGTACTTACTCTCAACACCTCAAGTCAAGCGAGTATATATAGGAACAGGAACACGTCTGATTTGTATGAAACTTTCGATTTTAATTACCCACTTCAAACTGGAGAAGACTGGTTACATGATAGTAAAAATGGTGTTCCTTAAGATTGTCCGTTTTTGACTGCAAGCACAGACAATAGTATATGTTGTCTGTGCTGCAAGTAAACCACCAGGCGCCAGGTAAATATTGTTGTATGTTATATATTGAGCCACTTCCAAGATATGGTCGGTAAAGCAGGAACGTAATATATCGGCTCTTCACTTATGCCTGCCCGACTTTACGATGTAACTTGTAAGTTTATGTTACCTACTGAAAATAAAGTAATAAGTTTTGTGTAGGTAATTATTTATTGATTAATACATAAGTGCTTCCGAGACGTACAAACACAACATTGTATTAAAACACTTGCGAAAGCTAAGAAGCAATAGGTGCAGGTAGTGCCTAATATTCATATATTTTGGTGTCTACTATAAATAAACGGAAATATTAAGTGTTGGACTCGTTTTTATTTTATTCGCACCAACATATTTCAGTCAGGTGTAAAATTTTTAAACAATTTGGAAAATACTCCCATCCTTAACCGCTGAGGTGATCAAGATCTATAAGGAAGTTTCATATCAAAAATGGCTAGTGACATCGAGGGAACGACCAGTGGAAGAACCGTTCGCTTACAGCTAATCCCGAGGTTCCATTTATTCGTTGTCCATATCTTTGGAATTGGCATCATCAAGAGGCCAAACGAAAGCAGGAAATTTTGCTTTGTTCATTGTATGTGCGTTAGTTCTCAAAAATAAATAAGATTAAAATATTCATATCAGAAGTTATATACCTACACCTTTTTGCTCATCACTTTTGATTCAGTCGTCCAATTTTAAAAATTCTACACGTTTTGGATTATACAGGCCGAATTAACAAATAAAAAAAAGGTGTTTGCTGATCATTTCGGAGTACTCGTTTTTCGGTGAAACTGCAAGACTATTTTAAACAATGCTATAGTCTTGCCTATCAGTGGAAAAAATACTTATTTGAAATCGATCGGGAAATACTTACTCCTATGGCCTGTGGAATACAAAAATGACTAAATTTGGGCTAAATTAATAGGAAAAAGTGTATTCCCGAACTTGCCTACAATTTGGGCCGGAAAAATGAATTGTCTGAAATCGACTGGGAAAACACATTTTGGCCTGTAGAATCAATAACTTTCAGCAGTTTGAAGATTGGGACACCGGATCAAAAGTTACAGCCCCTTGAATTATTTTTCGAAATTGATTTTTTGCCTGTAACTTTTGATTCAGAGGTCCAATCGACAAAATACGAGACGTTTTGGAATCTACGAAGCTAAATTAATAGGAAAAAGTGTTTTCCCGAACATTTTCAAGATTGGGCTACTACAATAACTTTTGATGTAATCGTTCAATTTTGAAAACGTTTGACGTTTTGGATTCTATACAACATTCTTAGAAAACGTTGAACATTATTTTGTCGACAAAACGACCTTGCTATTTCACTGAAACGCAACAAATTTCAGGTCGATCAGAAAACCAATTTTCCCCTCAAAAAAAATTGTCTCAGATCTACCCGGAAAAACAATTTTCTTATAGAATGTGGCCTGTAGAATACATAATTTCAAACAGTTCCAAGATTGGGCTTCTAGATCAAAAATTACAGCCTTTTCAATTTTCTTTCGAATTTGGTTTCTTTTCTAGTCTATAACTTTTGATTAAGAAGTCTGATCGAAAAAGTACGAATTGTTTTGGATTCTACGCTCCAAAATTAATAAGAAAAAGTGTTTTCCCGAGAAATTTTGGTGCAGTCTATTTTTGGTTAAAAGGGAAGGTTGTACACTGCCTTTTTTTGAGCCCCTCGAAAAAAATTGTCTCAGATCGACCCGGAAAAACCATTTTCTTATAGAAGGTGGCCTGTAGAACCCAGAATTTCAAACAGTTCCAAGAATGGGCTTCTAAATCAAAAATTACAGTCTTTTGAATTTTCTTTCGAAATTGGTTTCTTATCTAGTCTATAACTTTTGATTGAGAAGTCTGATCGAAAAAGTACGAATTGTTTTGGATTCTACACTCCAAAATTAATAAGAAAAAGTGTTTTCCCGAGAAATTTTGGTGCAGTCTATTTTTGGTTAAAAGGGAAGGTTGTACACTGCCTTTTTTTGAGGCCCTCGAAAAAAATTGTCTCAGATCGACCCGGAAGAACAATTTTCTTATAGAAAGTGGCCTGTAGAATACACAATTTCAAACAGTTCCAAGATTGGGCTACTAGTTCAAAAGTTACAGCCTTTTGAATTTTCTTTCGAAATTGGTTTCTTTTCTAGTCTATAACTTTTGATAGAGAAGTCTGATCGAAAAAGTACGAATTGTTTTGGATTCTACACTCCAAAATTAATAAGAAAATGTGTTTTCCCAAGAAATTTTGGTGCAGTCTATTTTTGGTTAAAAAGGAAGGTTGTACACTGCTTTTTTTGAGCCCCTTGAAAGATATTGTCTCAGATCGACCCGGAAAAACAATTTTCTTATAGAATGTGGCCTGTAGAATACACAATTTCAAACAGTTCCAAGATTGGGCTACTAGTTCAAAATTACAAATTACAAATTACAAATATTTTATTGTCGATTATTTCCAAGAAATATTGACATCGTCATTTTCATTTGAATCACAACATTATGTATACATACAGGGTGATTCCTATAGTACCTGCCACCGTTTGGGAGCGTGTAGGTGGTGCGTAGGGGAGTATTTTGATATAGGACACTTGGGGTCGGAAATCTAAAATAAGGGTGCCAGAGCCAAATTTACCTTCTGGAATTTCGCGCCTGTAGGTAGGCAACCCAACCGGCCGGCGGTGCACACGGAGCGATCTCAGGCGGCGATGTGTGGCTGACACTTGATCAGAATTTTGTTTAACCCCACGAAATCCCGTCTGCAACGACGCGTATCAAGTGAATAAACACTATGGCAATAGTATAATAATAGTTGGCTAGATGTAGGAAGTGCATTGAGAACAACGGTGGCCACGTTGAACACTTGTAAACGTTAATGCTTTTGACTGTCGTTTTCCCTCCTTCCCTCCCATGTCGCTTCCTCGCGCTAACTCGCTCTGCATCGCTCCGCGCGAAACGTCGGTCGGTTGGGTTGCCTACATACAGGCGTGAAATTCCAGAAGATAAATTTGGTTCTGGCGCCCTTATTTTAGATTTCCGACCCCAAGTGTCCTATATCAAAATACTCCCCTAGGCACCCCCTATACGCTCCCAAACGGTGGCAGGTACTATAGGAATCACCCTGTATATGATATAAATAAGATTTGGACAAGAATGTAGATTAAAAAAACAAAAAACAAGGTACAAATATCACATATAAAAATCAAATATCACAGTTGAGAGCACGCCGTAACAAATTCCTGAAATGAATAAGGGCTGTTTTTGACTAGAAACTCTTTTAGATCACTTCTGAACTTTATAGTTTGCTGATTGGTTACTAAAGTTGCTGGTAATAAATTATATAGATAACTCCCTGCGTAGTTAGGAGATTTTTTGTAGAACTCATGCGTTGGCCTTTCGATGTGAAAATTATTCTTTGTTCTTGTGTTGTGTGTGTGAACCATGAAGTTCTTCAGAAGTGATTGTTTGATATTATGGGTGTGCACTAGTAGCTGTAAAATGTATATGCTTGTCACTGTAAGGATTTTTTTTGTTTTAAACACTGTTTTACAGGATTGACGGTAAGGAATATTGTACATTAGTCTTAAAATTCTTTTTTGTGCGATAAGAACCCTGTTAACTTGAGATGATTGGCCCCACACTATTATGTTATAATTGATGACCGAGTGCACGTTCGCGTAATACACGACTTTAAGTTGTTGCTCATTAAGTGTGTTTTTTAGGTTTAGTAGCATAAAAAACGCCTTGTTAAGTTTAGTACATATTAAGTTAATGTGATCCACAAATAACATATGGTTGTCGATAATTATACCTAGAAACTTAGATGATGTGGAGGTGCTTAGGTTTACCTTGTTGAACTTGAAAATAAAGTTATTGCTTTGGCGATGCTTCGTATGATGTTCAATAATAACAGTCTTATCGTAGTTAATGATGAGCCTGTTTTTATAACACCACTCGTCGAAATCTCTTAGCGTCCGCTTTACTTTAGATTCAACTCCTCCAATGCTCTCGCCACTGATCACTATGGTAGTGTCATCTGCATACATAAATACCTTCCCTTCATGTAGATGATGTGGGAGATCATTAACGTACAGTAAAAAAATCAAGGGGCCAATTACGCTCCCTTGGGGAGTACCATGTTTCAAGTACGATATGTCTGATTTGTGGTTCTCCAGCTTCACTCGCATATTTCGGTTTGTTAGGAAGGAAACCATCCATTTATTGATATTTCCTCTGAAACCTAGAGTTTCAAGTTTTTGTGATACAAAGGATACGTCTAGGGTGTCAAACGCACGAGAGAGATCGAAGAATATGGAGACTGTTATGTGGCCGCTATCCATTTTCTTTAAAATATACTGAACGTATTCTGCTGATGCCGTCTGTGTGCTGCGTCCTTTTCTGAACCCATGTTGAGCTTGAGAGTGGATGTTGTACTGTTCACAAAAGATGTTAATTCTGTCAGCCATTATGGTTACAGCCCTTTGAATTTTCTTTCGAAATTGGTTTCTTTTCTAGTCTATAACTTTTGATTGAGAAGTCTGATCGAAAAAGTACGAATTGTTTTGGATTCTACGCTCCAAAATTAATAAGAAAAAGTGTTTTCCCGAGAAATTTTGGTGCAGTCTATTTTTGGTTAAAAAGGAAGGCTGTAACACTGCCTTTTTTGAGGCCCTCGAAAAAAATTGTCTCAGATCGACCCGGAAAAACAATTTTCTTATAGAATGTGGCCTGTAGAATACACAATTTCAAACAGTTCCAAGATTGGGCAACTAGTTCAAAAGTTACAGCCCTTTGAATTTTCTTTCGAAATTGGTTTCTTTTCTAGTCTATAACTTTTGATTGAGAAGTCTGATCGAAAAAGTACGAATTGTTTTGGATTCTACACTCCAAAATTAATAAGAAAAAGTGTTTTCCCGAGAAATTTTGGTGCAGTCGATTTTTGGTTAAAAAGGACAGGCAGGTACACTGCCTTTTTTTGAGGTCCTCGAAAAAAATTGTCTCAGATCGACCCGGAAAATCAATTTTCTTATAGATTGTGGCCTGTAGAATCCATAATTTCAAACAGTTCCAAAATTGGGCTACTACTTCAAAAACTACTTTGCTCTTACTTAAATACTACGTACATGAACTCACTTAATAATCTTGCTACTCTCTTAATATTAATGAACATTCAAAGTTTAAATAATAAAGTTAGTGATCTCGAAATAATAACCAACCAATATAAGCCTTTATTAGTGTGTCTCACAGAAACATGGTTAGCAGAAAGTGAACTGAAAATGTGTAAACTCTTAAATTATAATATAATTAGTGCTTTTAGTAGACAAAATTCGCGGGGTGGTGGTTGCGCCATTTGGACACGTTCTGATGTTCAAGCATCGTTTATTGACGTTTCAACATACTGTTCTGAAAATGTATTAGAAATATGTGCGTGTAAAGGCTATTTTGGACACTTAAAATTTACTGTTCTAAATATTTATAGACCTCCTTCGGGTGATTACAACACGTTTTTACGCAATTTAAATGCCGCAATAGATCAACTATATTGTAACGGAAATGCTCCAGAATTCTCTGGAATTTTCTACGCGCGCGATAGTGGAAGTTGTAGGAACATTCGAGAATGTACTGGACTTACATTGCTTGCGTGTGTAAATGGTTGCGGACCGAACATCGAGTTAGTCTACTATCGAACGAGATCGAGCACGGAAATATAAATTGCGAAGTGTGTGTGATATAATAATCGATATAAATTGTACGGTTTTTATAGTGCTTTAGTTTTGTTTAATAAATATTGATATAAATCGAACCCGAATTTATAAATAACGTTACAATATGATCCTTGGGTTCCAATCCTTCTGGTAGGCGACTTCAACGTAAATTTTGGGAAAATCGGCGAAAAGTACAGGTCACTCAATGACCTATTGGTCTCGTTTAATTTACAAGAAATAGTACACACATACACCCGAGTAAGTAAGCACTCCAGTACGATATTGGATAACGTATGTACTAATGCATCCATTACATTAGAAACTAATGTTCAGGACACTTACCTCTCTGATCACCGACTTATAAGAATTTCATGTAACTTACAACAGTCTTCGCCCTCAAGAGCCAACATCATTTCAAAAAGATTCTTTTCGAAAAGTAACATGGAACGTTTTTTTTCATATTTGGAAAATGAAACGTGGAACGATATCTACTCCACGGATGACATAAATGAAAAGTTCTCAGTTTTCCTTTCCACATTTCAATTTTACGTCAATATGTGTTTTCCTCTAAAAAATTATCGATATAACTCCGAAACTAAACCCTGGTGCACAGAAGCAACTCGTGGCTCTAGTACTAAGCTCAATGACATGTATGTCTTACAAAGAAAATACCCCGAACTAAGGGATAAATATACATATCTATGAAGAAAGCACACCAAAACTTGATAAACAATGCTAAAAGAAATCATTACAGCTCAATCATACAGAACGCGCAAAACAAGAGCAAAGAAACCTGGAAGGTTTTGAACTCGATTAGTAACAAAAACAACCAAATTCCAAAAAACCTGGAACTAAAGGATGACCAAGGATCTGTGGTTACATCAGCTGCAAAGATTGCCAATTTGTTCAATAAACACTTTCATAACATACCGTTCAAGCTTCGGGAATCTATTCCACACGCAGATTTACCTACAAACCATCTTAAGATAAATCCTAATTCCATCTATTTATTGCCATTTACGGAAGAAGAGGTTCTAAACCTATTCAAGAAGCTGAATAGCAATAGCGCACCTGGACTTGATGATATATCCCCTAACTTATTAAAACATGTGAAACTCATCACCGAACTTACGTATTTAATTAACTGTTCTTTACGCACTGGAACATTTCCAAATTGCTTCAAGGCTGCAGTGGTGACTCCTATTTTCAAAAAAGGAGATGCTCTCAACACGTCGAATTACCGACCGATTACACTGACGTCCTGCGTAGGAAAAGTGCTAGAATATGCGATGAAAGAGAGGATAACTTCATTTCTCTCAAAGTATGATATAATATCAGAGGCAACACGGTTTTCGTGAGAAGCAGTCGACCACGACCGCTACTACTGAAATATATGAGAGTATTCTTCTCACTCTTGAAAGAAGACTTCGAATGGTAGGAGTTTTCTGTGACCTAAGCAAAGCCTTCGATTGTGTCGACCACAATATTCTAATACAGAAATTGGAGTGGATGGGAATAAGAGTGTCGCCCTTAAATGGTTCACATCATATTTGTCGAAGAGAACCCAGGTAGTCCGTATTTCAACTTGGTCAAATAAATTCAAGCAGCAAGTGCGATCAGAAAGCTTACCAATTGCAATTGGTGTTCCACAAGGGGCAGTTTTATCTCCTACTTTATTTAACGTTTATATAAACGATTTGGTAACTTATTTATCTAAGTACGCTGAAGTAACCATGTATGCAGATGACATCACCCTAATGGTTAGTAGCACCCGTAACGGCATAGAAAGGGACACCGATTTAGCTGTAAATCACGTCTACAAATGGCTTATTGCTAACAAGTTGTTCCTAAATAAAGATAAAACAAGATACACACTGTTTAGCATGTCTTCGGTTCAAAATAAAAATGCGGAAGTTGGAATCTCCATATCAAACTGTCCCATTCAAAATACAGAATCCTTGCAAATACTTGGAATGCTGTTCACCGAAAATTTAAAGTGGAAGACGCACATCTTGTCGCTTAACTCCAAACTTTCAAAAGCAATATTCAAAATTAGACAACTTAGAACTTTTTTAAATCCAGAAACCTTAATGTGTCTTTACTATGCTGAAATTGAATCCAGACTAAGATATGGCATCATCATCTGGGGTAGCAGTGGACAGATTCAAAGCACCCTGATTCTACAAAAACGCGCCATCCGATCCATCGCCAGAGCTTCACTGACAACTAGCTGTAGACCGCTATTCATTCAAATGAATATATTAACCGTCATATCTTTATATATTCTTGAAGCCGCAAGTTATGTACACAAGTTTAAATTTAAGTTGATCGACAAATACAACACAGTACACTCACACAACACAAGGTCCAATCACATCAAAATTCCACATCATAGATTAAACGTCACAGCCAACAGTCCTCTCTGCATGCCTATCAAAATATACAATCATCTTCCGAATACACAGAAACACCTACCCTATCATCTCTTTAAAAAAGCATTAAGAAAATATCTCGTTGATAAACCATACTATAATATACACGAATTGCTTTGGATTCTACGCACCAAAATTAATAAGAAAGGTATTTTCCCGAGAAATTTGCAGTCGATTTTTGGTAAAAAAGGAAGGTAAAACACTGCCTTTTTTTGAGGCACTCAAAAAAAATTGTCTCAGATCGACCCGGAAAAACAATTTTCTTATAGAATGTGGCCTGTAGAATCCATAATTTCAAACAGTTCGAAGATTGGGCTACTAGTTCAAAAGTTACAGCCCTTTGAATTTTCTTTCGAAATTGGTTTCTTTTCTAGTCTATAACTTTTGATTGAGAAGCATGGGCGCCGCCAGGAAATTTTGTAGGAGGGGGCAAGCTCACCATTAATATGGACGTGAGTGGAGGGGGTAGGGTATGCACTCAACTCAAGGTTACGTGCCAGTAACAAACTTATTGCGTTTCATTTTATTTAAACAAAAACATAACTCTTCTATTATCTGTTCCAAAGAGATCTATGCACTTCTCAAGTGAATACGCAACGCAAGGGAAACGATTACATGGCCCTTGCCCGTTGTGTTGCTTACGACAAGTGTTACCTTTTATTTTTCCCTTTTCCAAGGGGGGGGGGGCCAAGGCCCCTCCTTGCCCCTATGTAGCGGCGCCCATGTTGAGAAGTCTGATCGAAGAAATACGAATTGTTTTGGATTCTACACTCCAAAATTAATAAGAAAAAGTGTTTTCCTGAGAAATTTTGGTGCAGTCTATTTTTGGTTAAAAAGGAAGGTAAAACATTGCCTTTTTTTAGGCCCTCAAAAAAAATTGTCTCAGATCGACCCGGAAAATGATTTTTTTAAATATATTTTAACCTGTTGAATCCAAAACGACCAGAATTTTCAAGATTGGATCCCCGCATCAAAAGTTTTTTCCATATAGAACTTTTATGTAGTCGTCCGATCTTGAAAATTCTGGATGTTTCGGAGCCTACAGGACGAAGTTTATAAAAGATTCATTTCGGACAAGCCACTTTTCCCAACAGACAAGCTAGAGTATAGTTTTGCTATTTCACCGAAAATCGACAAATTTTGAATCGACCGGAAAATGACTTTTTCGTATAGATTGTTACCTGTAGAATCCAAAACCATCTTTTTCCAGATTGAACCACTACATCAAAAGTTATAGCCTTTTACTTTTTGGGAAAGCGGTTTTTCTGCCCAAAAGCAAATCAAAATCACTGTATATTTCTTTCAGTTGCCGAATTATTAGGATCGAATTGTTTCAGGTGCGTCACTCTTTATATAAGGATTATGTAGGCATGTGGTCAAGTAGCATCTGTTTGATCTAAATCGCAGTTACAATTTTATTTAGTCCTCAATGTAAATCATTTGCGAATAAATCGTCAATAATAGCGGTTGTGTGCGCTCCGCGCGTATGACATCTAAACGTCCAACGTGGATGGCACATCGAGAAGTTTTCACCTATTCTCTTCTTGCAAATAAATTAATGACAAATTGCTCTTATACGTAAACCAGAATTGTGGAAGGTCCAACACCACTTTGGAACGGAATACCCGGGTACGTCAAATGTTTCCACTTCCATTGCTTCTGATGGAATTTTTATGGATTCAATTCGTCGATTACCAACGCGATGTTGTCTTGGAACTTTACGGGAAAAAAGTGAGTTTTGATTTTATGATAATACCTAATTAATGCAATGGCATGGATTAGGTGGAGCATCGAGGAGTTTTCATCCAGGTTTACTTTTTGCAAATACGCTCAGACACGTAAATCTTAGTTTTGGAGGAGGAACTGTACTTTTAACATTTTCATCTCCTGCTAAAACCTCTGTGACGGAGTGATTGCGTCAGTCATTATCCTGGTCATTATTAAAAAAAAATTAAATTGACTTTTTAGTGCGCTCGTACCGTGAGCAATAAATTTCACCGAATACCTAAATTAAACAATAAATTGGTTTCAAATTTGTGCTTAGAGGTAAGATGGGGATCGTGTTATTGAGCCGTATTTTTTAAAGTTCAGTATGCAATGTAGGTTGTGGGTGGTCCAACCCTCAAAGTGCTCCTTAAAATAACTTGTTTTCATACCGTCCAATCAATATCTATAAAAGCACTTTTGTGTGAGTTATTGAGTGAAGGTATACCTAACAGTTTTACATTTTAGTATGTCACTCGTTGGACGCCGCTACTAGAGCAGCCAGGTGAAGCCACGTCCTCACCACGCGTTCCATACATTTTGTGTTGGAGATATGGTAATATTGGCCTGCAAGATCTTCGTCACTATTTCTTGTGAGTACCTTACAAATTATAATATTGGCAACATACTCTCATCCTTGCCTAATGAGAAACATTTTCTTACTTTCAAAATATTTATTCTCTGCGGTTTGGTTTTTGCCTTTTTTAAAAACATAGTATCACTGAACTTTCGTTTCAATGTAAAGTGCTAAGGAATAAGGATGAAGTCATCCGGTTGTACCCGTAGTACCAGAAATGACATAAGACAATAACACGTCTTTGCAATCAAAAGCGTCTTTGGTACCCAGTATAATTATAACAGAATAGTGGCGAAGGGTGTAAAACCAAAGATTTACAAAAACAAGACAATGTGGGAAATTTTTTAACTTTTTTCGTTTCTATTCTAATCTATATCCACTTCGTTGAAATCAGAGCTGGATCGAGCTCTTACAAATAGTAATCGCTTACGAATTATTTTTCAGCTATAAAAAACTTCTTTAATTTTCCATTAAAAAAGAACCTCTATTCTAGAGCTTTTTTTTAAGTATAGTTTCAGCATTCTTCATGCTACTTGAAAACGATAAACGAAGTTCCTTGCAATATCATGTAGAAAGAGCGCGCAATTACATACTAAAAAGGGTTTACAATTGCAAAAATGCTTGCGATAACAGAAGAGTTGCAATTAATCTGAAAGAAAGCTTTGAGTTCTTTTTCAAAGTAATTGCACCACGATTATCTAGTACCTACTACTTTGGACAAGTTCTCGGAATGCACCAGTCACCAGAAAATTTAGAAGAGAAAAATGCGCTACAGTTATTCCAACGAATGCATATAATTTAATACTTCAAGTTTTTCAACTTTAATATTAGGTATCCAAGGTGGAAATTTTGTCAAACGGACAATGTATTTTGCATTAATATGAAAATTCCAGAAAATTTAAAGTCGGGTGTAATTGGAAGCTATATTAAAAAAAACAATAAAACCGATTTCAAAAAATAGAAACTTTTAACAACAATCTTATGCAGCATGGAATTTCTTATATCGTAAAATTATATCAAACGAATGCTGAATGTAATTTTCAACTTTTACTACTACTTCTTTCCATACCAATGAAACGTACTATAGGCCAGTCAAGTAGGTAAGACAAAAAAAGGCAAACATCGAAAAAAATGAAGCAAATCTGATTGTTATGTTGTTAGGATGCCTGAGAGTAGTGTCAACCAAGTTTTCAACTTCCAAAGATCTGTGCTAGCTGAGCGGTGGTCGAAAATCCTCCATTTTTTCGACTTTTTTCAATTTTCATTCGCGCTAAGATACTGGCGTGGGCAAGTATAGTTTGAATGGGGTGGAGTGTTATTTTGATTTTCAAAATTTTCGACGATTCGCAGAGTTAGGCGCAGAACCCGTAGAAATTAATAGTGCGTTTGTTATTTTTTTTTTGGAACACTCCCCGATCCCTGATATATTGCATAGATTTTATTTTTTGTTTTATTGCTAAATGCCCCATAGTTTTTTTAACTATTTGAAAAAAGGGGTGTGTATTTTTTAGTATGTGTGGTAAACAAAAAATGTTGACAATTGTATTTAATTGTAATTTAATCTTTTGGGTCACGTAGGAAAGTTATTGAGCTAGCCGTATGTCTATAAAAACTACGAGACATCAATAAAATTAATTGAACACCGATTAAAATTAACATACCTAAATAAAATTCAGATTTTTTTAAACGAAGGGCTTATACAAAGTTTATAAAATTTTCGTTTTAACCTGCAGATTTTATTCGAAAGGTCAAATCTAAAAAGAACAGATTTTTCCCGTTCGTATTCGTACCAGTAATTTTTCGATAGAAGAAGTTGTCAAAATTTTCAAGACTGACCACTAATTAAAAAGTTTCTAGGTGAAAATCGGTTCTTTCGTCAATCACTTTTAATGTAATTGCCCAATCTCTAAAATTCTTGACGTTTTGGAAAGTTTTTTCGCCGATATTGTTGAACTGAACATTTTTCGACAAAATTACCCTTGCTATTTCGTTGAAAATCGACAAATTTTAGGTCGA
>NW_022170509.1:5296277-5296813 GCF_008802855.1 Photinus pyralis | reverse complement strand
GGTTGGTATTAAATAACAAAAAAAGAAAAATTCATTTTGTTTTTTTTTGATCGCGCTAGGCGTGATAATTGTTCATGCAAAACCACCCCTGCTGACGTTACATCGTCTGGGTTTTCCCCCAAGAGATTGGAAAGATCGCCAACAACTTTCTTTCGTTCGTCTTGGGGTTCCGTTGAATCTGAGGTTGCACTATCATCCTCGCTACTCGATTCCCCTGAAAAACAGGATCCTTTAGCTATCGAGTATCAATTATGACCTTCACATATATGAAGAATCAAATGCAAATTGTGTTTTACATATATAAAACATATTCAATAAATACTATTTAACCAATTCATACAACTGCGTGTTGCCCTTGACGCTCTTGATCGTCTATAAATAAACAAACAAGTAATAACAGTTGTATTTACCTGACATGTTTTTAAGGAAATCCATCTTTTTCTCCAACTTTGTTAGCTTCTTTTGAGCTCTAACGAGACGGTGAAGTTCCAACTTATCAACGGTTCTTTTAGGCATAATGAAAACGTTAACGTACG